>NC_091126.1:9070000-9242500 GCF_040183065.1 Periplaneta americana
TAGGTTTCGGCATACACGAATTAATTTCTCCGTTGTAGAACTCCGAAGAAAACTCGTACCACAAACAGACTTCAATCTGTGTTTCCAGGTGTGACGCTGCGAGCGAGATACCAACACTTTTTTACATACCGCGGTGTATTACGGAGGACAGAAAACTTGTGTGTGCCCGAATAAAAACACGATGACTTCGCGTCTGGGCCAGAAGGCTGTCGGTGTAGCGGCTGTGGTCGCTATAATTCTGCTGATCGTGCTAATCGCTCTCTTGTGGACCGGCGTGGGTGCCGGCGTGTTCAGTTCCAGAAGTACCGCCTCGACCCCGCCCCAAAGAGGATTCGAACTCAGGACTTCCGACTCGAAGTCGCGCAGGAATCAGAACGAGGACATCGCGACCATCTACACCTCGAGAGAAGGCTTGGATATCGTCACTTCGACGGCGACGTTGCTGAACGAGAAATTGGACGACTACATCAAGGGTTCCGGTGAGTGCGTTTGTGTTTGCGAATGCTAGATGTTGGCTGTTGTAATCCAATGCTCAATTGAGTTCTTCCCCATTGGATTTGTGCCATTTTCTTCCGTTTATACTACTGTCAAGTACAGCAAGTTTTGCAGTTGTCTTCCCAGGAGTAGGATTGAAACGTTAACAATAACATGGCAAGCACGATGGTCAAGACCTATGCTGGATACTCGTCAAGTTACCTGATGGTTAACGGTCAACTGGGGCGTCTTTGTAGTACTTGCTACTGATGTTCCATCTGCTAACAGTATTTTTGTACATTATTGTAGCTTTCTACGTTTTGTACAGATATATTCAAATTATAATGGAGTAATACAAACTTACCGTGAATGATGAATTACAGTTATGATGTGACAGCGTGGTTTTCCTAATGGCGGACTAACAATGTATACATTTTCTTGTTCTTTTTTCTCTCGCCGTGTGTTTTCGTTCCTTTCATGTTTATTCTTTCTCCGTTTGAAATATTCCTCGTTTTCTCCTTCTTCACGTTTTCTGTCTACATACCATGTCTCTTTTTCTTCTTTCATTGTTTCTCCCCATTTTTTAAATCTTTCTTCCCTTCTTGCTCCCCATTATTATCTTCTTTTTCTTTCTACTGTCTCTCCCTCTATCATTACCACTGCAGTTTTCCGTTCCTCTCATCTCATTTCTCTCCTTTCATTCCGTTTCGTTTATTACTATCATTTTTGTTTCTCCCCTTATCTTTTTCATTTCCTTCGCTAACTGGTTTACTTCTCCTTTAACTTTTCCTTCATTGTTCCTTCTCATTCATTCCGTCTTATTTTATATTTTCTCTTTATTCTTCTTCCTTATCTATCAAATGTTGCTACTTCCATTTCCTTCTGTTTTCCCATTTTATTGTGTTCTCTTTTGTCTTTCTGTTCCTTTAGTTCCTATTCGTATAACATCTTGTTTCTCTCTTTCCGCTGTCCTTCCTTGCCTTGCTATATTTTCTTTTGTCCTCCCTTAATTGTCTGACATTTTTCATATTTCTTTACTTCTCCTTTTTTCCTTACCTCAGTTCTTTCTCTGATGTTCGTTTAATCTCTCTCTGCTTTTGGATTGTAGTAAGTTAGTTGCATAACACGTTTAACACAGGGAAGTAGCGTACAGACGGAATCTATATTTTTATATACAGTATCTGTGTTCTCCATTCCTCCCTAAACCCCAAGATAAACTCATTTCGCACATTGTATTTTCGCCGTGTCAGAACAGCTATTATGCATTTGCTATTAGTCCGTCTCTGTAGTTACTGCTTCAACTAGTGTAAAAGTTGCTATGTTGGGAAAGTATCAACCGACTATTCGAATTACCGCACGAGACGGCTCATCGTTGAGAATCTCCCCGCCTCTAATATGTACGCACTGCCACGATTCACTCCCCTCGCGAGCGTAGGGGTATTGCTCGGAAATGAAATCACTCTCGGTGGAAGTGTAAACGGGAGTGTTTCCGAAGTTCACATCGGAGGTTCAAGGCCGCAGATGCGCTGACTGGACAGACACGGCGCGGGATTACGTTCACGTTGTGGCGCTATAAACTGATTTAACAGAATGTGTCAACATCGTGAACTACTGTGTGCATCATTGGCGTAACACGCGGAGCGTCGCGATATAAATGCAAGGAAATTCAGAACTTGTGACAGGTGAAAGGTTCAGTTGCGTACGTGCGTGCACGAGCTTCGGACACGTCTGCCCAATGAATATGTAAGTCATTTTATGTACAATAAATTCGTTGTTCATTGTGATGCTGGAGAAGAAAAGAGAGGCCCATGTTTACAGAGATGCATTCGCGAGTGATTCTGCTTACGTGTCTGCAGACCGAATGTACAAGGTTGTCCACACCGTTGTCTGGACTTCTCCGAATACTCGTCCACTTAAAACAATGTTATAATATGACCCACTTATTTCCATTTCTCGCCAGGGTACCATCTTTGTAAACTATTTCACTCTTTCGTAAGGAAACATATTCCCGAGTCCTGAAATAGAGTGAAATCCTGTCTTTCTTTCGAGGAGTTTCGAAAATATTGGTTGTGTCGACTCCACGAAAGAAATACAATGATAGAACCACATGCCGGCCAGCGGGCAGGACTTGACACATAGTTCTTTATTGAAATGGTTTGTTACAAGGAAGACAATAGGCCTAGTCTGTCGGTTACGAGTGACGTGTCTTGAGATTCATCTCGGGTCACAAATTTATCTATTAACAGAAACCTCTTCGTTTTAAAATGCCCGTCTTCTGTTATTTATTGACGAATCCGTTCATACTGTCATTTAACCGATCTGTGCCTCCTCGGCCGCAAGTGGCATGATGCATTTGTATGAGACCCATACAAACATGGTTCATGTCACTGAAGTTTTGTTATAAATACCTGACACGGCAAAATTTTGGCTTTCTGTAACAAGCATTATATTGAGACTCACAAATATTTGTTTCAGAGAAATTTGGGGGAAAGTGCTATTAAAGAGTTTATCTTCATTAACTTACTATTTATATTTATGTATGGAATAATAAACTTCAGAAGTAATATGCGAATAAAGTGTGTAACTTAGACCTACATCCCTTTCTTAGAATGAGACTGCAATTCAGTGTTTGTTTGCAAGGTACGTTAATGAAAAAAAAAAAAAAACTAAACAACTTGATTCGTATTTTAAGCACTTAAGTAAGGGAATGGAATGTGCGACACCGTGAGGTGTTGTTAATTCCTGTCACTAGCTGTCCCTGTAATTACACATTCAAGTCCCTTCGCGTGCCGTCTGAGAGGCCAAACGGAGCTCCAACTCGATTCGCATCTCCGCCCTCCGGTACGTTCTGCACCGACATGTGAATTCTTATTGATTAATGGTGTCCACTAATGTACTAATATAAGAAAACTTGTCAAAAAATTACAAACCGGTATATCCCTTTAATGTCTTCTATTTCTCTAAACTTCTGGTGAATTATAACTTGTCTGTACATTGAAACCTCTCCTTACGAACACCCCCAAGATACGGACACTCCTCATATGCGGACAGATTTTTATGTCCCAACTGAAATAATATAGGAATAATGATGAATTTAACTCTCGTTCACGAACACTCTCAAACACGGACACGGACAGCTGTTTCACAGTCCTAAAGCTTGCTTTACCTCCTGACTGCGAACAGAACTTGGATTTCAAGACATAATGTGTTACAAAAATGGAAAATTTAGTTTTGAGAACTGTACAGAAATTCTTTAACATGAAAGAAGACAATAAGAGTCTCGTAGGCTACCCGTAGCGCCGCCGGCTACCCCTTGTTAGCTGGAAGCGGGTGGATAAACAAAGTCATACAATTTAACCTGTCTGATGGGTCCAAGGTTTCCGCGATCGTGAAATTGTATTCGACACATGATAGGGTTAATAGGATTACTCTCTTCACTTCAATCAGTTGTACTGTTTCGAGAGGCATGGCACCTGAAAGTGAAGTTTAACTTGAAAACTGTAAATTACAGTACTGCATAACTGTAGATCTAGAATAAAATTGCCTTGCACAATACTGCATTTTCCTTTTTCGGTCTTACCTACTGCAATTCAAAGTTTCAAAGAATTTACTGTAGTACAGTAGACTGTATTTAGAATTAAACTACAGTAACACATTTCATTTAAAGCGAGAAGGGATTGATAATGCATATTATAAATTTACTCTTAGATTGGGGAGCCTCCCTCCCAATTAAGGACACCTCCCAGATGCGGACAGATTGTTACGTCCCTTCGATGACCGTAAATGAAAGGTTTCACTGTATTAATAAACGAGTTGTTTTTAAACGAATAGCTTTTTAAATTAATTTTTTTCACAATGAGTTGGGTAGATGATTTTAAATTTCACAAAATTTCTATGCTAAATTTTTAAGTTCATAAATATGTATTGGTTGGCCTACGAATTTCTGAAGCAAGCGACTTGCCAACCGTCATTGAGCACCATTAGTCGGCCTGGATAGCATAGTCGGTATAGCGCTGGCCTTCTATGCTCAAGGTTGCGGGTTCAATCCCGGCCCAGGTCGATGGCATTTAAGTGTGTTTAAATGCGACAGACTCATGTCAGTAGATTTACTGGCATGTAAATGAACTCCGGGATAAAATTCCGGCACACCGGCGACGCTGATATAACCTCTGCAGTTGCGAGCGACGTTAAATAAACTATAATTTATTTATTATTTTGAGCATCATTCCTCACATGAAGAAAACCCGACATTATGAAAGGCTCATGGCAGTAGATTTACTGACATGTAAAAGAACTCCTGCGGGACAAAATTCCGGCACATCGGCGACGCTTATTTAACCTCGGCAGTTGTGAGCGTCGTTAAATAAACCATAAATAAAAACATGGTCATAAACCGAGCAACATAGAGAACTGCGTAACAATAACACAAAACAAGTTTGATATGAAGTCTGTTATTTCATGAAACTTACTTATAACTGATTTAGATATTCTGGCATTGTATTTCTCATGTGTGAAAGGGTAATTTCAATTAAAGTTGCTCAGTTTTCGCTGAATATTTAATGACAGAATTGAAGTAGTCTATCGCATCGAATGTTACGTAGTAAAAAATTCGGTACAGACGTGATCCAAATCTGAAGGTTACGCTTACATGTTTCTACGCAACACTGCGTGTGTTTCCATTATCTGCAATGTTTTAAAATTATTTCGTTTAAACCTAAGGTTTAACATGTAACTCCTTGTTGTCGTTATGTTAATTTGATCTTCTGGAATATAAATACCCAATAAACTTTTCTCTTTCTGTAATAATTCTGCTTTCAATAAATTTGTATGACATTCACGTCAAAGTGCAGAAATCTGCCACCTAGGAGCAGCTGAAGTGACGATTATGAACACAAGAATCCTGCACGACATTACACGTATATTTTTACGACATTCTGTATCTGTTGTAACAAAGCTGAATAGCGGTTTAGAATATGAAGAATATAAACATAAAAATATATAAAATATGAAGAATATAAAAAATGAAATATGACAAAGTAGGGCAAGTCTAAATTCAGCTGACAAATTTCCAAAAGTTGCAGAGTAAACCCTACTAAACAATTAAAGATCAAAAACCAATTGTTCACAAAATACACTGTTAATTATTTTTATTTGAAAACTATATTTATCACCTTACTTTAATATTTACTTGTAAAATATTTATAATTTACTGATTTTAACAAACCATAGTTAACAAAAATTAAATTTAATACTGTAGAATTATACATACAAAGAAACATATGAATGTAATTCCACAGTCATAAATGAAAAACAAATTACTATAGATTTTGTTCAAAATGTGATCCTCCTGATTCGATATAGGCTCTGCACTTCGTCATACTCATTGACCGCCTGACAATGAGCTGCAGCAACGACCCGTATCACAAGACCTTCGGCTGGAGCGACTGGAGTACCATAAACTACGGTCCCCATACAAAGAAATCTAACGCTCTCAGATCAGGTGTCCTAGAAGGCCAGGATACTGGACCACCACGCCCAATCCATTTTCTTTTTTACTTTGTTATTTAACGACGCTGTATCAGCTACTAGGTTATTTAGTGCCGATGGGATTGGTGATAGCGAGATAAAATTTGGCGAGATGAGGCGATGATTCACCACAGATTACCTGACATTTGCCTTACGGTTGGGGAAAACCTATGAAAAAACCCAACCAGGTAATCAGCCCAAACGGGAATCGAACCCACACCCGAATGAAACTCCGGATCTACAGGCAAGTGCCTCAGCCGATTGAGCTACGCCGGTGGCTCCCAATCACTCTATAACGAAAAGCATTGTCAAGGTATTCCAAACAGTAGCGAGGCGCACGGGGTGTTTACCCTATAATATATCTTTAAAACATTCAATACTGCTAGCACGTGGTTTATGACACTCAAAGAACGTGTCTATTGTGATATTATTGACTCATTTTTCCACTCTTTCCTTTGGTTTTGAAACAAAACTTTCCTAGTAATCCGTTAGTTTTCAGGTCAGGTCTATTCGGGGCAACATCATATGCCCCGTCGTGCAGCAGGCAGAGAGGGAGAGAGCATACCCGCCAGCAGCTACGGATGCACCATAGTGCAGTCTCTTATCCGCGGGTAAGAGATACTAGCCCGAATGTGCCCTGTGCTTATGACCGCTGCATTAGAGCGCTTTGTTCTAGCTCTTGAACAGCATGTTTGAATTCTAATCGAGAGTTCCCAAATTTGAGATATATGATTTTTTTCAAAAGTAATATAGTCTCTTATCCGCGGGTAAGAGATACTAGCCCGAATGTGCCCTGTGCTTATGACCGCTGCATTAGAGCGCTTTGTTCTAGCTCTTGAACAGCATGTTTGAATTCTAATCGAGAGTTCCCAAATTTGAGATATATGATTTTTTTCAAAAGTAATATAGTGAATGTATGCTCTTAAATTAAATTCGTGCATTTTAAGAACTCGCATAGGAACCTAAGAAGGAAATCACTATTTTACAACCAAAACCATAACTGTGGCACAAAATATTAAACTGACTTAAAAAACCACATATTAACTAGAAAGTCCATCTTCCATCTCACTGGATAATATCTCGAAATCTGGCCTATCTGCCAGACATTCCAGTCATACTGAATTATTTGCCATGGTCGCAGGGAGTGCACACGCTATTTCTTCCAAGGCGTTGGGGAGAACGCGTTGTGATATACACAGACATTTCAGGAGATGGTCCTCTCTTTGAAAAGACTTTACTAGCGTAGTTTACTTCTAGAGTTTTCTTATAAATTATAAATTTTGTTGTGTTCATGGTGTGCTATACAACAAAACACGAGATGTGTATAAATGATAAACCGCAGGGAATGAAAAATTATACAATAAAAATACAGGCTTGATTGAACCCAGAGACCAGAGTTCTGTCTACTAAGCCAGACAATGTTGTGAGGAATATTCAGAGGCCACATACTTACCTTTTGAACGACGAGTGAATCGCACGTTGGAACTTTGATTTTGACTCCAAAAAGAGTTCGTTCATTTTTATTTGTGGTGAGTGTACATTAACACTCAACTCAAGATGTACTGTAAGCACGTAGCACAGTGGGTTCTTGTTAGAGGTGGGGTGTGACAGCGTTTTGCCGTCATAGGACTGAACTTTGACAGCGCCGGAAAAATCACTGTCATTTTGTTACAGTATGATTTTTGTGTTCAAGTGATTCTTGGCGATTGTGGAACTCCGTTTCCTGTCTGTAAATTTCTAAGTCCTCTAGAACTCGATTGCACTGCCATCTACTTATCTGTGAATAAACCACGAAGAGCTCCGGTACCAACGGGCTATTCCAAATTAAATCGATCAGTAAAAAACCTCGCATTTTTTGTACTCTAATTTTTTCCCTATTTATAAAAGGTGCTGAGGAGAGTGCATTTGCAAAAATATACTATCGAAAATCAAACGGTTTTCGTATTGTTGAGCGACAAATTTAGCGTATTTTATAAAAACAAAACTATTTCAGCGCTCAGAACTCTGGAACCATTTACTGCAGAACATTGAACGAGAGCTCATTTTGAAGTTGACATTTGGTAGGTTATGATAAGAAGTAATCCTTATTTTTATTGCATACAGAGAGACAGATAATCTGATTTTACTTTTAGGCCTTTTGCCCATTTGTAAGAATGTAAAAAAAAATATTGAGAAAAAACCTTGCATTATTAAGAGGGATTCGGCATTGTTTGCTTAGTGTCACGGCAATAAGTTTCGGGGGTATTAAATAAATTATTTTCACACGCCTAGACTTGAAAGACGCAACACAGCTCGCACTGGCCGAGAGATGAAGATAAGCGGGCATTGGGCGTCATTTTACTCCTGTGTTTATGAAAACCTGTGATAAAGCTAGCCCAGCTATGCGCTACTAGACGAAACATCACGTGTTTATGTCTCCTGGCCTTGCTTGCCTAGGCTAGCTCCCGCCTCACAGTCAGCTGGTTAGCTCACGCGCGTACTATTTATTTTCTTTATTTGATTTTTCAATACTTTCTTATTAACGTTGCACCAGTAAATATACGTGTTTATTTGTACTTTCAATGCGGTATCTAACCATATATTTTAAGAATATTTTTTCGTGGGCAAAGGCGTCTTAATGAAGAACAACCTAAATTTCTCCATTTCCATAAAAAGTAAGAAAAACTGTTTACATAGCAATATAAACTTTAACTTTTCAGCATCAAAATAAACCATGATTTTGATCATTGGGTGAAAGGGCTTCGGAGCCACAACAGTTTAAAGTTGCTAATTTTATGAAAATACGATAAATTAAAATATTTTTAATTTAAACACTATGAAGTTCTGATGCCTCAAACTTTGCACAAAGCATTGTATCATAGTTGTATACGGACAGAAAAAGTTTCATTGTATTTAAAAATTGCAAGGTCAATTTTCTCTATATTTCGGTCGATTTGAGATGGAATAGCCCCAATGTTTCTCATCACGAGCCGACAGATGTTTATCGCTCTTTTGTGAATTGAGTTGATATACCGGTACCATGTCTTATATCAACAATAATGAACAACCGAAAACAAAATACGATGCAACCTCAGCTGTGTTATCGCTATGTGTGGGCGCGTATATTCATCCTGGAATGTTTACGAATGATTAAGTGCATAATTTGTGGAAGACTAGAGAGTGTTTGTCCTCAGTATTAGAGATGTCGACGTTAACCTTTTGAGTGGGACGAAAATTAATTAGATCCCAGTTATGTTGTCCTCAACGCCAATCTTCTGACTTGCAATTGTCTGGACTCTGGACCTGTCACATATAGGCCTACTACTGTACATCAATCGTCTTCGCTGTGAGTCGCATATTGGGCAGAGATGACAATTTCTCGGAGCTGTGATTTTAGACTTGTAGTCACAGTCTGAACGAGCGGAAAACCTGTCACAGCGATAAAATCACAGGTATTCAAATCACCTCTTTTTGGTAGCCTAGGCGCACTTGAGTTTGCTACACCGTCGCTCCAGGTGTAATCAATTCTCCTCCACATAGACTGTAGGTGAGTTATGGCCACTCGAAATGTTTATAGGTAAAGAGAGAATTGAATTTATATCCGGGCTGTTTACTTCTTTATATTGTAAGCGTACTGATATACTGTAGTTAGTGTTTTCAGCAGTGCATTAAAATAAACATAAATTAATATTTTGGAGTACCTTTCACATTAATAACGATCGTTTTGTTCTATGAAACGTAATCGCTCTCAGAACACACTTTTTCCTAGAAAATCAGTAAGGGCCATATTCATAGACATTCTTAGGGCTGGCTTCCGTTGGATGATCAGCGAACTAGCGTTTTTCGTATTCATAAACTTGTGTTAGTGTTATATGATATGAATCCTGTACAAGTAATCACTCGATAGCAGGGGCTAGTTTAGCACGTTCGTAGAGCGGGCTAGCAAAATGTCTATGAATAGCACCCTAACTGTTTACTACTTCTTTATTGACAAAATCGTTTAAAATATTATTTCGTAGACATGTGTTAATTTGTTTGAACAATGTACTTATTTGTAGCATTGCCACACGTTTTTATTCATAATTAGCACATAGTTTAATAAAAGAAATAATCTGTTTAGCCTAATTACATACATATCGATCCTTCAACTGCGATAATTACGATCAATTTCAAGGCAAGCTCCAGTTGCACACCGTTCGCGTTCTGTGTTTGATCGCGTCTACGACTCCGAACTACAGACATATTTTGCCATGCCTAAATTGTAAACAGTTTTAAGACAGCATGATAAAAATCATAAGTTTTGGGGAGACTACTTAACCAACTTCACCTCAGTACTTGATAACGCTAAATGATTGCTAAGTTGATCGCCACTCGTGTGTATACATCAAAATGGTGGGCCGCAATTCGCACATATATTTCAAATAACCGGGCCGCAATTCGCACATATATTTCAAATAACCGGGCCGCAACTAATGCGTGATTTCAAGATTAGGCCGCAACTAACCAATATCGTCCACGTCAGTTCGGTATGCCTATAAAATTTTCTAAATTCCGGTCATTAAATCATAATAGTGAGTTTCGCGTTGACTGATACAACACGAGTGCAACCTAAGGCCTCTTAGGGAAATGTGATCAATAAATTCGGAACTCCGGATATGGTGTACGTTCAGACGGCATGTGAAAAATGTCAAAATCCATTTTTATGTATGAGAGATAATGAAATTATAGTGACATTTGCCTTAGCGAGCAGCGCTGTCGAGCGACAACTGTTAACTGATATTTTTTGTAGTGAAATATCCATGAATGTCTCTGAAAACATTGTTCAACTTGTGTAAAATATTCTTTCACTTAATACATCAGTGGAACGAAGTAGATGAGACTAGGAAAATATTAATGATTTCCAAAAGAAAAGGACTTTTGTAAAAGCATTGATGAAGCAGAAGAATGTAACCGATGCGGACTATAGACTGAAAGAGATGGAGGATGGGAATGGGCAAGCGGCGACAGCCGTAAAGAACAGACTGGAGAGACGCTGTGTGTAAATCTTATCCCCATTCTAAGGTCACTCCTCACCTAAACTGAAGACCGACATTTCAGAAGTTTATTTATTCCCATTGAGCGACCAGTTAGTAACATACCCACTCGTAACTCTCTCCAGAATTGAAGCACTGTCAATGTAGAGAAAAAAATTGACGTGAGAAAAGATCGCTGTTCATGTCACTAATGTAAGTTCTAGCAATTTCAAGAAAATTTGTGTGCAATAAATTTTGTAAACTGTCCGAAAGTAATGGACATGGACTTGGCTTTCTATAAGCTGAGGGTTTGGAAAGGTTTTGCTAAGTTGCGTTCAAAATGACCTGAGGAGAGATAAAGGGAGTCAATTCTCGCCGCTTTAGAGTATGAAATTGCTCAGGAAGAGTGCAAAGCTCATTTGGAGCACTTTATTACTAACAGAAAATAACTTAAAATGTTATTGTCCCCTGACAAGGGAAGGGTTTCGGCTCGAACAGGAATTTCGTATCCAAAATTTGTATACAGGCCCATCTTTTCATCTCTGTAAAGCTCCCAAAAGCATTCGTTTGTGTAATGTGTGGTTTGTCTGTTAGAGCACTGTACAAGTTGAGGGGTGGGGACAGCACTGCACAAGTTAAGGAGATGGGACACCTTACCCGTAAGCCTAGCCTAGCCTAGAAGCTAGTACGAGTGGTAAAATGTCTAAAGCCCATTTAAGAACATTTTTCTCCAACGTTCTGTCTGAAAATATTGCAGCTAATCAAAAGTGTACATTGTTGTGTGAGTCATTGAATGCGCACAAGGACGCAACCTTAATAAATGAAACATTCCAAGGCTAGGACATGGAATGTATGATCATTCCACCTAAAAAACTAAATATATCCAGCCTCTGAATATCTATTTCCTTAGACAATACAAAATATATGCTCGGAGGATAACAGATTGCATAAGGACTCTTGGTGAGAATCCAGAACTTAACTTGGGAAATCGAGTGTTTATAATGAAAATGCACTCTGTTATTCATAACCAGTTGTCTGCTCCAGTATACCGCCCTATGCTTCAGTATTCCTGGCAGTCAGCTGGTTACGTGGATTGTGAACAAGTCTTGGATTTCAAAAATGTAATTCATGTGGCATTTGATTTTTCAGCACTGGAGTGTGGTTCAGAAGATTGTTCAGGTGTTGCTTCTGTGTGTTGTGCTTATTGCTTTGCTCCATGCTGTTTCATGCATTTTGTAGAGAATCCTCATGTAGATTACATTTTTAAAGAAGTGTATTGACCAATACCAACCAGACGGAGAGTTACACAAATGAATGCTTTTACGGTCTTCATCAATATTGTGAGGTAAGCGTCTGAACAAATTTTTAACCAAAAATTCGTGTTCGAGCCGAAACCCTTCCCTTGTGAGCAACGTAGGAATATTGCAGCTCCAGTCGTGCTACTTGTTTGTATGTAAAGTGAAAATCATTTCCTTAAATTTCCCACTAAATATTAATATCCCTGGGAAATAACCGATAATATTTAATCGTAAATTTTAAACGTTATTATCAGAAAGCACGATATTATTCCTTCAAATCTTCATTACGTGTACGGAGAGGTTCGTCTTTTTGTCAGTTGCACTGAGGGAAATATAAACGTTTTGACGGAATAGTGGTTCTTGAGTTGTTTCGCTATGCATTTTACGAACAGGATTATTTTTCGCCCTGTTAGTAATGTATACGATCAAAATTTACTCTACAGCTACGCGGAATTTCTCTATCGATGAGTACACTAAAATTGCAAATATTCCTTCGCAGAAAATTTGTGCATACGATTGTGCGAGGAGTGAACAAAGAACACTTGCTGATTTACTTTGCTATCGTGACCGTCAAGTACGAAGGCTACTGAGTTGAGAGCACTTTCGCGCATGCAGAGTCACGTGTTATCGTCAGTAAAAATCTTCATCCTGTTACTGAACGTTGAATTTTTTTTTAGTAGGCTATTTTACAACGCTTTATCAACATCTTTGGTTATTTAGTGTCTGAATGAGATGAAGGCGATAATGCCGGTGACATGAGTCCGGGGTAACGTTGAAGTAAACACGCAATTGTAGTCTGAATGTTTATTTGTATATCGATGGCTAAGAAATGATACTTCGCATCTACAAAAATCATCATTTAATTTAACTGCATTTTTATTTAAACTGACTAGATTATTATGTTCACAAATTTGGACAGTTAACTAATATTTTTTCCTCCAGTAGATTTTTTTTGCAAAGCAGAAATATATATATATATATATATATATATATATATATATATATATATGTGTGTGTGTGTGTGTGTGTGTGTGTGTGTCTATTTCGTGAAAAAGTAATTTTTAAAACAGGTTTTTGATTCACCTGCCTACGAGATATCGCGTCTTAGCCATCCATATGTACCTGCTTTTATTAGACAATTTTTTATTTTGACTAAATTCTTTACCAAAATTCGACATAAGAATTCCGCATAGAAGAGTTAATTAAATTAACTTTTTTGAAAACAGATTGAAATCGATGTAGTTACTTCAACCATTAGCAACTGGCTGA
This sequence comes from Periplaneta americana, assembly GCF_040183065.1. Lineage (NCBI taxonomy): Eukaryota > Metazoa > Arthropoda > Insecta > Blattodea > Blattidae > Periplaneta > Periplaneta americana. The sequence continues at coordinate 9,083,559 of NC_091126.1, forward strand.
AAACATATTTAGTCGCGGATGGGGTGAATGTGTAGAAGCAGAAGCGTTCTCAATTGATCGCAAAATACTTCAATAAACGAAGTTTCTCTCTCTCTCTGTGTATTTATAGCCAATAGCAGCTTGTGAAGTTTAGTCTCGGTAGGGTTCACGTATAAGCCAAAAAATGTCATTTAAAGACGTAGGAATTTTAGAGTGGCAAATCATGCAGTGATTATACGAATTATATCGCAACGCAAGTAATGACATGATACTCTTCGGGAAAGGGCGAATAAAAGACTTTTATGCTCGACCATGCCGAAATGTAGTAATTATACACCTGGTAGCAGACCTTTAATGCATGTCATTAAAGTACACCTACACATTAAAGGTCAGGTCTTTCAGCCAATGACGACTCAGGTTACAACTGTTCAGCCAATGACAGGTCAGCTTTCTACCGTTATAAAACCGCAAGTATCGATTATTCTCGGATATGCAATCGAAAGAGAATTAGCGAAAAGTCACGGAGGCTGGAAATCCAATACTGTCGCAGAAGGTTATGTTCTGTTACTATAATAATTAGCGTTAATTGTAAATAATATTCAAATAAATTCAATTTGTCATCTCGTTTTTCAATGTCTAATTTAATTTCAATGTTATCTCTGTAGGTTCATATGGCCTAGCAAGGTCAATGTGAACATCTGTTCCTCGGAAAAAATCAATACTTTCGCGTCTGCGCACATCTCACAACATACGGGACATTGGTCAAGGTCAGATACAAAGAAAATTAATAATATCAAGTTAGAGATATGGTCGAACATAAAAAGTCGTAAGAAACTCGCCTATAATGGTAATTAAGAAGCTCGTATGAAAATTATGAAACTCGCTTGCGCTCGTTTCATAAATATCCATACTCGCTTCTTAATTACGTTCAAGTTATGGATTCAGTATGGAAGATTGTGGAAGAGGTACTTTCCCCTTTTTGTATCGAGAGTCTGCCTTGCACCCTCTGATGACTCTGAAGATAACAATAGTTTACTCAGATTTAGAATTATCATAATCGTTACACAGCACACATCATCCATTCATTGTTATTTGAAAGATAGTCTATTATTGTAGCTCAGTACAAGCACTTCAGCGATAAGTGCGGCGTTTAATTATTATTACTTCTTCACATAGAGAGTTCGCCTAAATCCTATGAAAGGTAGAGCTTCCACTCTTTCTTGACGTCGGTGCTAGGAGGAGATATGTTTCTGACATTTTTGCCTCCGTGAAGAGTTGAGTGCACCCTGGAGCCTTGTGCAAACCCCGCTTGAAGTCTGTAGTCTGTAGCTTACCGGTGGTACTATTTGGCTTCGTGAACATTAAAATAGCACGATAGTAATGTTATTCAGTTTTAGGCCTTGGCTGTAAAGATTTATAAATGCCATACATTTCTTTATCGTCAACTGAATGCTTCCTCTGCGTGTGTGCGTGCATATACAGTAGTAGAACGTGAGAGATGAAGATAGAGAAGGACCTAACACATTGACATATCCTAGGATTTCACTCACTGCCAGTTAAGGATAAAACCTTGTATATTTTAATCTTAAATCTACATTTCATCCAAATGAAGTTTAAGCAATTAGGATCTATACCCTAAGGATGAGCAGGACATTAAAACGTCTTTTTATTCTATCTTAGATTTCAAGAATTTGAGTTAAATATTCAGTTCTGAACAATGTGCTAAATAGAGTATGTACTTCTATTCTACAACCCTAAATGCTCATTTTCGCTTTTAAATTGACGTTTTCGTTAAACACTATAATGCGAGTTGTTTTTAATCTGCATCTTTTTGTTTAATTGGTTATTTTATGAAGCTTTACCAACAGTTACGATTATCTAGCGTATAAATGAGATGAAGGTGATAATGACGGCGAATTGAGTCCAGGGTCCAGCTCCGAAAGTTACTCAGCATTTGCTCTTATTGGGTTGAGGGAAAACCTCGAAAAAACCTCAACCAGGATTTGAACCCGGGCGCGCTCGTTTCACGATCAAGCATGCTAACTGTTACTCGACAGCGGTGGACTTGCATATTTTAAATTTAGTTATATTATTCTCAAAAAAGTACTATAACTATTGTTTCGAAATTTTCCACCGCGACTAATCAGTCCATTTATGAAAATAATAGTACATTATGCAACGAGCCTATAATGAAAGTAATTCAGAAGCGAGTATGGATATTTATGAAACGAGCGCAAGCGAGTTTCATAATTTTCATACGAGCTTCTTAATTACCATTATAGGCGAGTTTCATACGACTTTTTATGCTCGACCATATTTCTAACTTGATATTATTAATTTTCTTTGTATCTGACCTTGACGAATGTCCCGTATGTTGTGAGATGTGCGCAGACGCGAAAGTATTGATTTTTTCCGAGGAACAGATGTTCACATTGACCTTGCTAGGCCATAAGAACCTACAGAGATAACATTGAGATTAAATTAGACATTGAAAAACGAGATTTCAAATTGAATTTATTTGAATATTATTTACAATTAACGCTAATTATTATAGTAACAGAACATAGCGACAGTATTGGATTTCCAGCCTCCGTGACTTTTCGCTAATTCTCTTTCGATTGCATATCCGAGAATAATCGATACTTGCGGTTTTATAACGGTAGAAAGCTGACCTGTCATTGGCTGAACAGTTGTAACCTGAGTCGTCATTGGCTGAAAGACCTGATCTTTAATGAGTAGGTGTACTTTAATGACATGCATTAAAGGTCTGCTACTAGGTGTATAATTACTACATTTCGGCATGGTCGAGCATAAAGTAATAAGTAGTTCATAAGGTGTCAGAAATGAAATAATGTTACGTTTGAGAATTAAATGTAGCCCTTGAGTGGTTTAATGGCATTATATTCCATCATCTCGATACTGATGTTTTAATTCTCTTTAGTAAATATTTTTAGATATATTTGTGCGTAAATCAAATGTTTTGTGTGTTTAATTTTGGATTCGATAATATTGTTTTGCTTATATTCTGAAAGTCCAGGGCATTTTGCATTGTAGGTACATTATAACTAGAACCTTTGTGGAATTATAAACATGTGACTTTCAAGTTTACTAGTGTCATATAAATGTTTGGATTACATAAACTTAAATGTGGATAGAAACTTGGAAACAACTGCTTTTAACAGCCGGACCCATACGATCAATGCAACAAAACTTGATATTTATTTTGATGTTGTCGACCTGGTTGGCGAGTTGGTATAGCGCTGGCCTTCTATGCCCAAGTTTCGGGTTCGATCCCGGGCCAGGTCGATGACATTTAAGTGTGCTTAAATGCGACAGGCTCATGTCAGTAGATTTACTGGCATGTAAAAGAATCCCTGCGGGACAAAATTCCGGCACATCCGGCGACGCTGATAAAACCTCTGCAGTTACGAGCGTCGTTAAATAAAACATAACATTAAAAAACATTTTGATGTTGTGTTGTTTTGTTTCGGCGTCATGATATATTGATTGATGCTGCCTTTGTAATTACGAAGCTGAAAGTGTGTGAAATTAATTAAAGGAATTTTCGTCTTTTTCTATATTTCAAAAATGATTTGGAGCCAATGCAACACCCAACATGATGGGGTGTTACGAGAGTAAAATATGGAGCCTCATTCCCTTTCAATAAAAAAAGAGAATGAATCACCGGAGAGTAGTTCATAAAGTGAAGAAGGGGTTGCTCTGATTCACGTGCGTGTGGGGGAGACGGTTTATTTCTAGCAAGTGTCACCTCAACCCAATCCTCTTCCCTGCTGCCGTGATGTCACAGGGCCAACACGTTCACATTTTTAAAATAGAATTGTTAATATATGCCAGAAAATTTACTCTGGTGAACATTATACCACAGAGAATTGATTAGTGTAGGAAATAGTGCTTGCCGGCGCAGTAATTTAACCTCTTGTGTCAGTAATATATTCCAAAGGGAAGGACGTTTCAATAACGGATTTCCCTCAAAACGTACCTCTTTTTCTTAATTATTTAATTACAAATGCAAAATAGTATCGATATATAGAAATTTAACATAGATGTTATATCATGGAAATAAAAAAAAAATATTGAATTGACATACAAGAGAAAATGATAATAGCAACTCATAACTTGGCTCTCAAGGTATGAGTATCAATTTCTGTGTATGTGTGTGAGAGTTTGTTAGTGACAGAGACAGGGATGGTGAGAGAATTAAAGTCATATGGTTATAAAAACTTAAAATTGTATTAGTCGACACGTTAAAAGTGTTAAAATGTAAAATAGGTTATGTACCTTAGTCAGACGGCCCGTTTCGACGCCGGTGCTGCGTCATCTTCAGTGTCCTACGAACTAGTGTTGTTCCTGCTGATCTTGAATTCTGCCATTTGCATTCGTCACAACCACAACACACATACACAATTCATCAAACCATCCCATACAACATAAACATGCAGCTTTCAGTACAATGACACACAGATTAATTAACATAACAATGAACAATGACAACTACACTGAAGAACCAAACACAATAAAATATACAGCATAAGACAACGATTATAACCCTAACATGATAGACACACTAATAAAAAAAAGGCAAAACAAAAACAGAACAAACCAACATAAACACCACGTGATAATAAATACATAACATTAACGTATCACAATACCAATACATACAAAATCGCAACTTTAGTCAGAAAACTAAAATACAAGATAGCATATAAAACAAATAACACAACACAGAAATATCTAAATAATCACATCAAACACACAAATAAATATGATTGATCTGGCGTTTACAAACTAAAATGCAAGCAGCTTCCCACATCTTTACATAGGACAGACAGGAAGATCCTTTCAAACACGATATAATGAACGCATTAAAGCTATAACCAAACCCTACATCACTTCAAATTACGCAGAATATATCAACAATAATCACGACTACAATAATATAGAGACAGATATGGAAATTCTACACATCACACCAAAAAGTCCACAGTTAAACATGTTAGAACAATACGAGATATACAAACATACTATAACACACCCACAACATATACTTAATACACAATTACAGTTCAATACCCACACATTATTCGATATCATAATACATAACACACAAACAACCAGCCCCCAACATAAAAGCAACACACCCCCATCTCTACAACTGACTAATGCAAATGGCAGAATTCAAGATCAGCAGGAACAACAGTAGTTCGTAGGACACAGAAGATGACGCAGCACCGGCGTCGAAACGGGCTGTCTGTCTAAGGTACATAACCTATTTTAAATTTTAACACTTTTAACGTGTCGACTAATACAATTTTCAGTTTTTAAACGAAGTGTTAACGTGAACTAGAATCAATGAATCATACGGATACATAACAATATAAGATCAATGTTACGATATATTTCATAGTGGACGTTTTTACATAAATAAAATTAATTTTTAATAATAAATTTGTGTAATTAATAATGTCGTGCTAATATTCACATTAACAAAGGAAACTCCCAAACCATCAGATCGAATTCTTCCTTGAAAAGTCGTACACGAGTAGTTTACACATTGTGAATTTGTGAGACGTAAAGAATTTATTTATATAAAATCTATACACGGTTTATTAGTAAGACGTTAAAGTATAGATACGGGGACCAATCTCTGCGCTTGGCGACCATTGCACGACCGTTACAGTGCTTGCGTGAGGGTGGGGGGAGTGAGGGAAGAGGGCTGCGAGCAGGTAGTGTTCTGAAAACAAACATTACCTTCCACTGGGACGGACCACTCACGACCAACGTTTTCAGTTCATGCAATCCTGCTAGTGCGGTGTGACGTAGCTGCGACGTACGCAAGGCGCACCGATTGGTCTCGGTATCTGTACCAGTCGACGGATGTCTCTGCGCTGCAACTACTTAATTTTTCAGTATTCGTTTATTCAAGCTTTAATTTCTCAACTTACAGTTAATATTGACAGATAATTTTTATGTACTAGTCTACCTGGTGTGGATAATGAATGTGTGCATTTTGAGGGGAGGTTTCGACATAAGCATATTAACAGTTTCCTTGTTAGTTCATTATATGTTACTAATTTTCAACATTTGTATCATTTTAAGACACCTATGCTTGTAAACAGAAGAATATTAGAAATGAGTGGATATGTAAATAACTGTGATAATATTAAAATGGATTTGAGGGAGGTAGGATATGATGGTAGAGACTGGATTAATCTTGCTCAGGATAGGAACCAATGGTGAGCTTATGTGAGGGCGGCAATGAACATCCGGGTTCCTTAATAGTACATTATGCAACGAGCCTATAATGATAGTAATTAAGAATTGAGTGTGGATATTTATGAAACGAGCGCAAGCGAGTTTCATAATTTTCATACGAGCTTCTTAATTACCATTATAGGCGAGTTTCATATGACTTTTTATGCTCGACCATATTTCTAACTTGAAATTACCGGTATTCAGATGTATACATTTTATTTGTATTTGACAAGATCGGAAGTGACCTTGTTCTAGGTCGTGAATTGTGAGATGTGCGCAGACGCGAAAATATTGATTTTTTCCGAGGAACAATAATGTCATTGACCTTGACGTAGTCCCGTTAAACGTGATAATATTATAATATTATAACCTTGATGATTGAATTCGACATTGAAAAACGAGATGACAAATTGAATTTATTTGAATATTATTCACAATTAACGCTAATTATTATAGTAACAGAACATAACCTTCTGCGACAGTATTGGATTTCCAGCCTCCGTGACTTTTCGCTAATTCTCTTTCGATTGGATATCCGAGAATAATCGATACTTGCGGTTTTATAACGGTACAAAGCTGACTTGTCATTGGCTGAATACATGTAAGCTGAGCTATCATTGGCTGAACACCTGTACTTTAATGAGTAGGTGTACTTTAATGACATGCATTAAAAGACTGCTACCAGGTGTATAATTAGTACATTTCGGCATGGTCGAGCATAAAAGCCAGTAAAAAAAAATGCAAATAACTGTTGCGTGTGAATTTGTGGAAAATTATTTATAAGTTCATTTTAGGCTACTTTGCTAGGGTTTGCTCGCAGTTCAGTATATGCGGCATTGAACAGCGCTTTCCGCAGATCGGTCGGTTGTAAGTCAAGAACACGCTAATTAAACCCTACAACGGACAGTTTTTGCAATTTGAAAATGTAATATAGTTATTACCTTTTCAAAGACGCTATTGAAAGTGTTTTTCCATTCGTTACGAGCCAGGTACTGTAGCGTTACAACACATTTTGATTCACATGTTGCAGATCTGCTTCCGAAATATTTGGTATTTCTTCTCTATTTTATTTTGTGACGTCTTCGATTTGATTTCTTGTCCAATGCTGATCCCGTAGTTTTGAAATTCTTCACTATTTCATGAAGTATTCTCCCATTAGGCGGATCAACCCCAGGAAATCGTTCCAGAAATTTTCTACTACACTAGGCAGGTGATACGTTTTTTCTTAAGTTGCAACAAATGAAAACAGTAGATACAAAGAACTGGAACCGCACTGACCTGTCTCTGAAAACAACTGACTCGTTGTCATGCCGCCTTGTCGTTGCCTGTCTACTCCGTTGTGCTTACATGACTGCAGCGTCCGTATTCCGTATAGTAGCGAGCCCAAGCAAAATAAATGCACTGTATATATCTATTAAACAATTATAAAATAAGTGAGATAGCCATATGTCCTTTTTTGAATTATAAATAGTGTATTTTTTATGCAATTCAAAAAACGAAGGTTTATATTTCGTTACTGCGTGTCTTTCGTATGTCGTTAAAGAAAATATAGCCTACAATTAAGAGGAATGTCCTGCGTAAAGTAAGAGAGAAATTTTAACGAACTGAATAAAACGTATGGTACGTTCGTGAAAATTCTGAACAGCCCTTCTCATAGAACAGGCGATAGCGCATTTGCCTGCTGATATTGAAACGAGGCTGCGCTCGAGCGTGGGTTCGATTCCTACTTCGGCTGATTACCTGGTTAGGTTTTATCGAGATTTTTCCCAGTTGTAAAAAGAGTCAGGTAATTCCGCGACGAATTCTAGGCCCTATATCGCCAAACACCATGTCGTTATAGCCAGTTCCAAAGGATCTAGTAGTTGAGTCTGCGTCGTTAAAAACAGACTAATATAAAATAAAACAATTTCAAACCTCTTACACTAGCTATACGTTTTCTGTCTTTTCCAAATGTCTCTCACTTTCCCGAATGTCAAGCGAATGGCAATGCATTGCCTTCATTGGTTTCCTGTAAGGCCTACTGTCTTGCAAGTATGCTTACGAGTATTGGCAGTTCACGAGACAAGTATGAACCTTTACTGCACAATCGGGCAGCATTCTTGAATAAATAGGCAGATAATATGAATTAGTTATGAATATCCGAAGAGGAAACGAAAGGTATTGTCACACTTGGTAAAGTTGATCTTCATTAGCGATTTCCTTTGTCACTGCTTATAGTGTATAATGAGATTCTATGTGTCCTTTACATGGTACCGTTTATTTTGCAAATGCTTGCAATATTGTGAGCAAGCTGGCTTTCGCAGCACTTCCGGCGTGCTGGAGACGGACTGTCTAGTCAGATCTCTGTGTCGATCTATTGTTCTCGATGTCGGGCGGCCTACAAAGCGACTCTCTTCTTTATTGCGCTTATATTTCACGTTCTCATTACGCGATGCATAGGGAAATTATCGTAATGCTGTCAGAAATCTATTTTGGGATACGGAAGAAAATATAGGTAGTCAACATCCTTAACAGGAATTAAGGTTTTTTTTTTCTCTCTCTCTTGTACAATATGTGTACAAGTAGAGAAAAATATTTCAATTTTCACGGAAATAAATCATTTCATTAACTTAGGTCCCTAAATAATTCAAAATACACCGTGAGCATGTCTGCTTGCGACAGTATGACGTTCTATTGAGACTTATAACCAGAGAGAGCATTTGGTGTACGTAAACCGTTCAGTTAACTGCTACACGCACTATATCGTAATGTATTAGGAAGCAAGGAAGGGAGGGGGTGAATGTCATCGTGTCGCTACAACGACGACGGCTAGAGTACAGTTCCTGCAGCAAATTATCTTTACTATTCAGTAATTTCACTTTATAATATTGAATAACCTATTGTTTATATTTAACATTTAATTACAACATACATAGTTCTGTGTTACATGATATTAATGTAGCTACATATGAACAATATATTGTATATAAATACAAGAACATAGAAAACATATACTACTTTGCTCTTCTTCATGACTGCATTTGTTACAGTGCACGACAATATACTTCATTAAGCTTTTCTGCTTTCAAGTCGTCAGATCACAATAATGCATTGATTTTTCAAACAGAGCTTTTCTGCTTTCATTTCGTCGGACCACAATAATCGCATCGATTTTTCAAACAGAGCTTTTCTGCTTTCATTTCGTCAGACCACAATAATCGCATTGATTTTTAAAACAGAGCTGCAATGGTAACATGATTTACTTTCTTTAGCTCTAGAAACACCTTCAGTTTGAAGTGCCCCAGCAATAACATTAGCAACGGATCTGTTTGCAATATTTGTCGTTTCGCCTATAGATACTCACAATATTTCATCTTTTAAGGTTTCTCTAATTTCACATAAGACATCTTCGTAACGTTTTGTTAAATAACCCGTACACAGAGTAGATTGTCGGGATAGTGTTCTACCTGTATATGTTTGCAAAAATGATCTGACACATGGGTGTTTCAGTTTTTTAAATGGAATATTTGCCCTAACGAACATGTGGCCCAAGTCTTGGTAAAAATCACATTCCATATTTGAACTCGTGGTAATAGCTTCGACTTTCTTGAAATTCAACAACTTAAAACATTCCTTGTGTCTATTAGAGTTGTAGTGTTTTTGTACATGGTGTCTCTTGTTCCCCAGTAGATCGACTCTACATACCATGCATGTACGTTTTTCACCATCCGTGGAAAAGTGCTGCTATTCGAACTCCTCAACAAATCGCTGCAATTGTACATGCCGAGGCTTATTTTTTTCCGCATATCGTAAACTATGTTTGTAATGTAAAGGCAAATAAATGCTTTGCACTTACGGTAAACACAAGTAGAACTAATTAGAAGGACTGCGACAGGAAAAAAGTAAATACAGGAAATATTGTAGAAGGACCAATAAAGAAGAATATGAAGAAAACAGGAAATTCAAATACGTCAGGAAATGCACAGGTATTGAAAACTATCTAAGACAGCACATATATTATAACATCACAGAGCTCTGTGCGTACAAGGACTGTACCTTGTAGGTAAGACCCCTTCCCCCACCTCGTGACGTGGTCAAAGCTCTCGGTATAGTAAACTTGTGTCCACCGATAACGTACCCCATCTGCTCTCTTTGCTTATAACTTACCTAGATGACGAAGAGATTTAAATAATAGGAAATAGATCTATGCAAATTATCTGTGTGATTATTACTGAAAATTATGAATGAGGGCATAGTTTTAATTATTATCTGTACAATCACCAACAATGTGAATCCATACAAGTTGAGAAATTACGCACCAGATTTAATTAACGGCTTGGAAAAATGTTTCTTTAAGAAGCATTAATTCTTCAGCTCTTGGTAGGTGCCATTCGGAAGTTTTGGGCAACGATTCGCCATAACCGAATATGTAGGCCTATTTTGACTGAGGTACGTAATTAATATAAATGCCTACTCTCCATGGTTTACGACATTGAGAAATCTCAGTTAAACAAAGAATATTCTGATATGAGAGCTCTGAATTGCAGAGCGATTCCTTCGGTTCGATTGCGATGATCTGATCGTGACGGGAATAGAACTTTGGCAATACTTCCGTCTTTCACTTATTTTGCCAAGGTAGATATGAACTAAGAGTCCTCTTCTTAGATATGTGTATGTATGTATTTATTCACATCGGAAATGGGTAAATACACGGTGGCATACACTCAATAATGATAATTAATAATAAACAAAAATTAATAATAAATACAATTAATATTAAATTAATAATAATACTAATAATAATTAATACTAAAAATAAGTGAATGAATTAATAATAATAATAATAATAATAATAATAATAATAATAATAATAATAATAACAAGGAGCATCCTAAATTAAATGATGTATACACTGATGTTGGAAGAAGAGTACTTCTTTCTCTTCGACAAGGATAAAATATGTGGTTCGTGTAATTTGGAGGACCATGTCGTATTCTTATAATGCTAGATAAGAAGATATTACTTTAACGTATGCGATGTTCGCGTGATTAGACCACCACTCAGTCACGCGAGCGATACGTGTTCGAGTCTCGTCAGGCTTATGATTTTTATTGAAAAACCTTTAGTGACACTTGTGGCTGACTATGTCGCAGTTGATGTTTTTGTGGGGTTCTTCCGGTCATCCATATTACAGGACTTGACATCATTCCGACCAATCTTCATTTCACTATACATAGCCGGCTGGCGATGTAAGGAGGGCGCTGATCTAGGGACGAGTGGGGTTGCCTGCTCGAAAACTGTATAGGCTACTCGGCTGGAACTGCACCTTTCTGGACGGTGAACGTATCGATTTTCTAGGTCGTAGCGCTGCGTCGTAGTGACCAGATACATACATACATACATACATACATACATACATACATACATACATACATACATACATACATACATACATACATACATACATACATACATAATTTACGTATGTATAGTCTAAGATGATAGGCAACCAGCACAACTTTCATTTAGCCGCTCGAAGCTGTTAGACCTATCTTAATAGGAGAGAAAGAAGTTATTTATTTATTTTTATTTATTTATTTATTTATTTATTTAACCTGGTAGAGATAACGCCACCAGGCCTTCTCTTTCCCTCTACCAGGGGATTACAACTACAATAAAAGAGTGCAATTACAAGTTTATTAGTTTATTATCTAGAGGAAAGTATTTGAACTGGAAAACTTCTTCAGAAAAGAATACGTAGGGACCAGAGATAATTATAGCAATTATAGCAATGACTTTTTAAAACTTAATGTACTCTTAGCTTTTACAGAAATAGATCAAGTAGATAACTTTAGTTTTCATTATAATAAATTGGTCCGGGGTTCAATCCCAGGTGGTGACAGGATTTTTCCTCGTTGCCAAACTTTCAGAACGGCCCCGAGGTTCACTCAGCCTCCTATAAAAGTGAGTACCGGTTCTTTCCCGGGGGTAAAAGGCGGTCAGAGCGAGGTGCCGACCACACACCTCATTCTAGTGCCGAGGTCATGGAAAGCATGGGGCTCTACCTCCATGCCCCCCAAGTGACTTCATGGCATGTTACCGGGATACCTTTACCTTTTATATAGTCTCAATGGCATTAGCCTATGAATCGATTTCAGAGCTTATTAAGAAGAAATTAGGGAAACCTTATATAGGCCTACAATTCTCTTTAATTTTAATCCAATTCTTTCTTATTGTGTCAAATTTTCCCTTTTATCCTACATACACACGCACCACTGCCAATAGGGATGGGAGGTTTACTTGATCGTACGTATACTAGACAACTCACAAATGCAGAGCGCCCTGGTTATGCGATCGGCAAGATGCCTTTTTTCTTTTTTTATAATACTAGTAATTTATTTATTTCTTTATACTGGCAGAGTTAAGGCCATAGGGCCTTCTCTTACACTCTACCAGGTCACAAAGTACACAAGCAGTAAAATTAAACAAAATACGAAAGAACAAAATACGTGTACTAACATATTACAGAAAATAATAACATAACAAGAGTCTTTGGACCACTTTGTTGGGAAGGACATATCGCCATAACATCGGACTAATAGGCTCATACGTCTCATGTTTGTATAAATGAAGTAAAATAAAGGTCTCGTTTGTAGGACGACGGAACACTGTTTCGAGGTCCTTCTGTATTAAAGGTTAAGTAGTTAATGATTTTAGGGGATAGTTTTTTTTCGCACTGACAAATGTTAAAAAATTGTATTCTAATGTAAATTCTTCAGTATTGCTATTCATGTGACTAGTAGGCCTAATATATTTTGAATTAAAATATAAATCCTTATCATCTCTTTATAATACTGCCTCTTTCACATAAAGACTTAGCTACATAGACGGGGAAATAATGTCAGAAGTTATTAAAGTGTCATATCAGCTATTTTGTTTGAGTTTGTGCAAAATTAATCAAGTAAAATATCACTTTATTCAGAATTGTAAGAAAAGTCTTTTGGATGAAACAGAGAATATGGAACTTCATCTTCTTACCTGGACGCATAGTAAATGATTTCGTTTATGTGTGTATCTTGAATGACAATTCAAAACTCTGTATAAACGGGAATGCAATTAGTAGCATAACAAAATAACTCTCCGCAGTTGTGGCTATGTGGTTAACGTGTCTACTTCCCAACTAAGCTGTCCGAGGTTCAATTCCCGGTGTGAGTAATAAAAGACAGTTTCGTCCGCCCGCGTAACTGGGTGTTACTCCGTTGTCCTGCGATGTCTCAGCGGTGGCCTTGTAATGTCGATCCCACGAGCATAGATGTTTAATGTTATGCTTTATTTAACGACGCTCGCAACTGCAGAGGTTATATCAGCGTCGCCGGATGTGCTGGAATTTTGTCCCGCAGGAGTTCTTTTACATGCCAGCAAATCTACTGACATGAGCCTGTCGCATTTAAGCACACTTAAATGCCATCGACCTGGCCCGGGATCGAACCCGCAACCTTGGGCATAGAAGGCCAGCGCTATACCAACTCGCCAACCAGGTCGACTATGTGCATAGAGGTCTATCGTGAGATGTCTAGTAGGTCTAGTGTACAATGAAATGAATCTCCCTACCCTACCCTACCCGCAGTCGCGTGTAAGTCAGATGAAAGTGTGGGTTAAGAAGAGAAAGAAATAAATTACAAAATAAATAAATTATTGCGAATCACGTAAATCATATAAATGAATTTATTGAAACTGAATTTGTTGAAATTTAATTTAGGGCCTATATATATATATATATATATATATATATATATATATATATATATATATATATATATATAATTTGAACTGGTAATGGAAATTACGGGAAAACGGCTGAACGGATTTTAATGAGTGACCCCTCATTTTCATGCCTCGCATCCAAAGTTTTTCGGAAAAGTAGTAGTTTTCAGTGAAATGTCAATTTTCCTACATGATTTTCCTATTTTCCAAAATCCATCTGTTGTCAGTTTTGAGAACTATTGAATCACGGCCGACTTGATTGAATTTCAGAACAAAGCACACACTACAATAAACAATAGGCTATTACACGAAGGCCATGACCTGCAGGATTGCAGACTTATTTAGAGCTCAATTCAATTTGTTATTAAAAACTGATTCTGCAGTGTATAATTTTCTGAGTACGGCTGTGTATTGGATATTCAAATCTACGAAACTTGAGGTGGTTTGATGACATTGTTACCATTAGAAATTAAATATTATTATAGTTAATATCATGATGCGTCTATTTTTCATTAATTGTACATAATATTGATGCTATATTGATGACGTGAATGTGAAACGTTTTGAGGTTATGTAAGTAAATGTAGAGAATATCTTAATTTAGATCTTCATTTCTATAATTTACTGAGTGGCTGCTATATATAACTACTAAACTTAAGTGACAATAATATCGTTATTAAAAATCAAATATTTTCTACTTATTAACCTAGTGGGATTGGGTCTTTTTCCATATACTTAATGGCGATGTACTGTAGATATTGATATGTGTCATTGTCTTCAATATTGGCTCGAGAGAGCGCAAAAATTACAGTTCCTAAGGAAAGATCAAAAGGTATTACTTACTGATAAAATAAGAGGCCTAGAAAATTTTGTAGTCTCCAGATCATTTCAGCAAGATCTCTTAGTAGGATAAAATGATTTTACGCTCTACATTTCAAGTTCTACATGCAGCAGCTATACGAAAATGCTATTGTTCGAAAGCTTAGCAAACCTGACATTTTTTTAACTTTTGCCTACAATCCACAATGGCCTGAAACAGCTACTGCTATCGTCCTGACATTGATACTTGCGTTTTCGCGTTGAAACTCAAAAACTGAAGTTGGATAGGTTCAAGAAAAAGTAATTGGCCTAAAAAAATCCATTCAGAGGGAGTATGTTCCATTATTATGGAAGCAAATAACTATCAAAAAGACAAGTATTCTTCATTGAAAATAAATCTGAAAAATATCTATTTGAACGTCTAACGAACTTAGTTTGCAGCAGCATTTGCTGCACAAGCCACTAGTATAATATATTTCAAATACACAGCTTTTCTTCCAAAGAGCAAATTCTCGCAGTTTCAGTTACATAATATATTACTAGAAACTAAGTGATATAAAACAATTTACTGTAAATAGAAACGAAAAAAAAATACTAGTCGAAGAAAAGAAAAGACGAAATGTGTATATGAAAAAGTTAAATAATGGAAAGTTTCAATTTAAACAAATTTAATGTTAATACTATTAACGAAAAAGTATGTGTCATTTTCGTGAGCCTGCCTCGCCTGTGTAAAATTTTGAGAATGAGTAATTCGTCACTCACTTTTCTCCGTGTGATTGAGACTTGAAGGACGGGAGTCTGGAGGAAGTAAAATTATCCCAAGGTGATGTATGGCGGCATCGCTCTTGATGTATTCAGTTAAAATTGGCCAAGGTAAGAGTTTCAAAGGAAGAAAGGCCGTCTCAGTTCTTTAGAGACAAAGTGTATACATTGAAGCAAGCGAGAAAGTGGTGAGAGTCATGACCTGTAGTTTAATGCACCCTGAATTGGTTGTATTCTCCTTTTATTATTTTTATACTGCGTATCGTGGTTACTTGATCTTCTATTTTTGCATTGGACCATCAGCCGAACAGAGCGCCTGTTGAGGCGGGCGCGCTAATTTTAGTTCGTAGACACGAGCCTCACTCCTGTGAGGCGCATCTTCCTCGGGATCTGAACTCAGGCCAGCCCCCTATGAGGAAGGTCTTCTCGTATACTATCAACTTTAGGTAATTAATAGATCGAAAGTTGGAATTAGTCTATAAAATTAATCGGACCGGAAACTGAATTAATAAATTGTGCTTGGCATTTTTATGTAGGTTCTGTGGAAAATCCTTTTACTTTAAGTCTTAACTGAAGAGCGTTGGTAGCTCATGAATTTAGATTTTTATATAAAAAAATGACATGTAAGCGAAGTAATATTATTCACTTTTACTTTGTTATAATACAAATAGACCTAATAAACAGAAGATATTACGAGGCTATACAGAACCGAATGCGAGATCTTTACGGAAATATGTATTTTCAGAATCCTAGACATCGAAAAACTGGTTTCTGATGCGTCACGTCAGCTGTTTGTAGGGCCTATACCGCTCTTTAATCCTGAATAATGGTGCGGAGTGTTTTCATATTCAATTTATCCCGTTATAGTGAATATGAATGCAATCAATCAACAGAAATATTAAGCCCATTTTATTTTCGAAATAAATTTACGCCCATCACTGCATTGGTTTCTGGGCAAATAAACCTTGTTTTCAACTGTATATTTATTTTATTCTCATGTGTTAAATTTGATATTATCTTACTAAGTTATGGCCACTACGACCTCTGAAACAGCCATTACGATGGAAGTTTACAGAATTTTGCTGTCATTGAGGTCATAAGAAAGCTTCTTGTGTGTAGGTTTGTTATACCTGCGCTTTTCTAATTGGTTATTTTACGACGCTTTATCAACTGATTTGGTTATCTAGCGTCTGACTGAAATGAAGGTGATAATGCTAGCGAGATGAGTCCAGGATCCAGTGCCGAAATTTACCCGGAATTTGTTCTTAATGGGTTGAGGAAAACCCCGGAAAAACCTCAACCAGGTAACTTGTCCCAATCAGGATGTGAACCCGTGCCCGCTCGTTTCACGGTCAGACGTGCTAACCGTTACTCCACAGCGGTGGACTATATATACCGGTGTTAAGAGTAAAAATGTAATTTGAATTATTTCACATTTGAACGTGCTTTTTCATATACAAAGTGTTTCTAAATTAGACCTACAAACTTTGGGATTGGATAGATAACCTTCTTTCAAACAGTTTTTGTTAAGAAAACCAAGGGCTGCGACACTTCCTTTCAGAGGAAGCGGGGTTTATTGATTAATCGTACAGCGTCCTACTGGCAGGACAGGATGTCATCGTCCTTCCAAGTTCAAGTGATTATGTAGGATTTCCTGTCCTGCCGAGAGAATGTTCACCTAGACCATTGACAAGAGCGTTTGTTTCTCTATTAACGCAAAAAAGAATTAAGTTGGTACGACATATTTTTGCTGAGATATGACGGATTCTTTCAGTGACGGTTCACGAGTTTTCGCGAAAGCAATTCATCTTTGATGCAGATGAAAATAACACTTGGAGTAAGTCAGTTTTGGGTGATACATTGTCTGAAAGTGTTTGTGAAGGAACTGTGTTGAAGGTACGTAAAAAACTTGTTAAAAGTAAAATGGAATATTGATAACAGAATAACGTGGATTCGTGTCTTAGACGTAAATAGTATAGCCAACAATGGCACTTCGCCTAACTCCAATAGCCTAATTCTTCAAAGTCTGACAAGAAACAACAATACAGAGAAAATGTTCTGTTTGCTTCAGAATCAGGAAGATACAATGAAAAGGTAGTCATTTTTGTGTTGCTTGTGGCATAAGAAAAGTTATGTGTAGATCTCAAACTAAACGTGACTGTTTTGTATTTAACATTCAAAATGGAATTCCTGCATAATTCATTAAAGTTAGTATTCATAGGATTAGTAAAATCATATAAATTACATTTTTAAATTATTTACTTTCAAATTTTTTTAATAATCTCGAGTAATATCTGGCCTACTATTCTATTTCACAATATAGTATTAAAAACCGTATGTTTAAAAAATAAAATAAGAAAATGTAAGATTCACACATGTATGTACATTTTTTACTTTCCTGATATGTTTTGAATATAATTTTATGCTCGACCATGCCGAAATGTAGTAATTATACACCTGGTAGCAGACTTTTAATGCATGTCAGGTCTTTCAGCCAATGACGACTCAGGTTACAACTGTTCAGCCAATGACAGGTCAGCTTTCTACCGTTATAAAACCGCAAGTATCGATTATTCTCGGATATGCAATCGAAAGAGAATTAGCGAAAAGTCACGGAGGCTGGAAATCCAATACTGTCGCAGAAGGTTATGTTCTGTTACTATAATAATTAGCGTTAATTGTAAATAATATTCAAATAAATTCAATTTGTCATCTCGTTTTTCAATGTCTAATTTAATTTCAATGTTATCTCTGTAGGTTCATATGGCCTAGCAAGGTCAATGTGAACATCTGTTCCTCGGAAAAAATCAACACTTTCGCGTCTGCGCACATCTCACAACATACGGGACATTCGTCAAGGTCAGATACAAAGAAAATTAATAATATCAAGTTAGAAATATGGTCGAGCATAAAAAGTCGTGTGAAACTCGCCTATAATGGTAATTAAGAAGCTCGTATGAAAATTATGAAACTCGCTTGCGCTCGTTTCATAAATATCCATACTCGCTTCTTAATTACCTTCATTATAGGCTCGTTGCATAATGTACTATTATTTATTCAGTTATCATCGTAATGTTACAAATAAAACTAATGTAAATTGTATTGAAAAAAATAAATAGAATTATTAATTTACTACTTTTCTCTTTCTGTTTAAATAGTCAGTAAAACTAATGTAAACTGTGTTGAAAATAAAAACTAGAATAAATAAATAAATAAATGAGTAAATGAGTAAATGAATAAATAAATAAATAAATAAAAGCTGAATCCTATGATCCACAACGCTTTCATTAATTGTTTGTAGGTATTGTGTACACACTTCATTGGAATTTTTGTTGTTCAAAGATAGTAGAATGGAACATATTTCTCTGCTCTAACCAGCGAATCTTCGTTTTGGGGTAAACATACTTCCGTTCCATCGAGACGTATTCACACCTCATATACGTTGTAAGTCGGCTCAATGCAGCCGCCATCAATTTAATATATGTATATATACAGGGTGTTTAAAATACGGGGCATAATTTCAGGTATGTATTTCCCACATGTAGACAATCAAAATAGTTCATTACAACTTGTGTCCGGAAATGCTTCATTTCCGAGTTATGGCCTTCACAACATTGAAATTCACAGGAACGTTTTTCTTTTCGCAGGTCGTTGTCATTACAGAAGATGTTCAAAATGTCCACCTCCTGTTTGAATACAGACCTCACATCGATGCCTCATTGACCTGCGAACACGATCCCAATCTCCAGGAGTATTGCGTATGTCCTCAGAACATGCCACAATTCGATTCCGAAGGAATTCCAAATCAGGCACCGGAGACGAATAAACCAATGATTTTAAATGGCCCCACAAGTAGAAATCGAGAGGGTTCAGATCAGGTGAGCGTGGAGGCCAAGCAATTGGACCACCTCTACCTATCCATCGATCAGGAAACCTTCGATCCAAGTACCGGCGAGCCGTACGACTGAAGTGTGCAGGAGCGCCATCATGCAAGAAGTGAATGTGTTGACGATTGATCAGTAGAGTGTCTTCTAAAACATGAGGTATATTGTTTTCCAGGAAGTTTGTGTATGCCTGCCCCGTAAGTCTGTTTACAAGTACATGGGGTCCAACTAATCGATCACCAATGATACCGGCCCACATGTTGAGGGAGAACCGCACCTGGTGATGAGACAGTTGCAAGTGGGTTTTCATACGCCCATACATGCTGATTGTGGAAATTTATTATGCCATCTCGTGTGAACTGTGCTTCATCTGTAAATAATACTAAGGCAGGAAAGTTCGGATTTACACCACACTGCTGCAAGAACCACTGACAGAACCTAACTCGTGCAGGGTAATCTGCTGGTGAGAGGGCCTGTACATGTTGCAAATGATAAGGATACAATTGATACTCTTTCAACAGTCTCCAGACAGTCGTATGAGGAACATTGACTTGCAACGCTACCCTTCGTGTGCTGATAGAAGGAGTCATGTTCACAGCCTCCAGAATCTCCTCCTGTACTTCTGGAGTTGTAGATCTTGGTCGTCCCCTTCCCAAACTAGGAGAGTTAAATTTTCCATACTCGCACAGACGGTAATGGAGACGTACAAATGTCTTCCGATCTGGACATTGTCGCTGTGGGTATCTCTCCTGGTACAAACGACGAGCCAGCGCAGCATTGCCGTCCGCCTTACCGTACATGAAGTGTATCTCTGCCAGCTCTTGATTTGAATACATGTCGCAGAGTCTAACGCCTACACAACACTGAATGTAACCTTCGTCTCGGAATGAACTGTCAGAGTGCCCTCTTAATGTCTCCTTTGATGGCAACGATCTGCGGATAGAAAAACGTTCCGGTGAATTTCAATGTTGTGAAGGCCATAACTCGGAAATAAAGCATTTCCGGTCACATGTTGTGATGAACTATTTTGATTGTCTACATGTGGGAAATACATACCTGAAATTATGCCCCGTATTTTTGAAACACCCTGTATATAGCGAACGCCTACCTTGTTCAATGCCGAAAGCTTTAACCGGATGTAATGAGACTGAAAACAAATCTGTCGAAAGGAAGGGACTTTACTTAGCCTACGGGTCCGACGAGTCTGTGTGTATGCAATTTGTACAAAATACTTATTCCATTCCGTCGACACTGTAGTGTACTAAACAAACATCTGACAGCACTCTCGGTACACACTTTATATTTGGATATCCCCCAAAGAAGCATCATTCTTCAGCTTGTGAAATTGATTTTCAGCGTCAACTGTTCTCCGCAGCTGTTCTTGGGCAAATGGGTTTTAATAATTGTTCATGAAGTAGGCCTGCGCAGTAACTTACGAAATAGCCTATGTATTTGGCTAATGACAGAATACAGTAATTTTAGGACTGCCTATGAAAAACGCCACCTGATCTACTGCTTTTCTTTATATTGTATTCTCATGGTACCGAATTTTAAATTAAAAACCAGGCATAGTAGGGTAAAGTTGCCTAATTCCGTGATATCCCTAATCCCGTGATAGTTATTCTTCACCGAATGTCACGGGATTGGGTGTCTTGCTAGAAAATTCACCTATGTCTCAAAAGTAGGCGAAAGATGCACTCTTTCGAGAAGGATGTCTGGCGCTATGATTGAAGGTCAAGCTTCGACTGACATTCAATTTAAAAGAGTATCACGGGATTAGGAGTATCAAGGAATTAGGCAACTTTACCCTGTATGTCTTTTTGCCCTTAGTTTCAACATCAGCGTCGTTTATATTCAGATTATATTTTCCAACAAATTTTATCATCACATTTACTTTTTGCGCAATACATTGTATTTGATTCAATGAATTAAAGTCTTTGATATTTTTTATTTAAATTCACATTATAGGAAGTACAGAAGAAGATTTGTGTTATTGCAAAAAATGTATTTCCACGAAATACATTGTCACCATCTGACACTGAGAGCAGCTTACAAGTCCTCCTTATATTCATCCTCACATTTTTAAATCTTTCTTCCTAACTGTGGGACAGATTTCTTTTGTATTCAGTAGGACCATAGTCTGCTTGTTCGAGTGAAATATTATTTTCTGAATACTTAATGGTCTTTCATTTACATAAGTAATGTAACATTTTATTAACTTAAAATCCAAACCATTTTATTCACCTATTTGTTTTAACACAAATATAACGTGAAATAAAAGAATACAAGTCGCATATCCTAAAGAGAAAATTGGTCCAGAAATGCAATAAATAGTTTCTAGAGAATGATGCGTCAAATAATAATAGTAATACAATAATAATAATAATAATAATAATAATAATAATAATAATAATAATAATAATCTCAAAATCCTCGGCGCGGCAGCCCGTGGGTAGCCAAGGCCGATAACCTGTTGCTGGCCTCAAGTTCACATGCAATAGATCGCGAAAGGTCGCAGTGCTGGGTCATAGTGCCCACTCCCGAAATTTAATTCCAGTGCATTCCAACACCTTATTTTCGTAATACCGGTACATTGTCTTTTTAAACAGAGAGAGGGTTATATTCTCTCAACATTATCTAACACAATTATAATTTTGCATGATTGGTAACTTTTTATATGAATTACGAGTACGAGGAAATAATCGGAACAGGAAATAAACTCACTGTTTTATTAGTTATTAAATGAAAAATTTCGCTCCGGCACCAGGGTTCGAATCCGGGTCCTTGGTTCTACGTACCAAGCGCTCTAACCACTGAGCTACGCCGAAGTTCAATCCACAGCACCGGATGGGGTTCGATCTCTGGCGCCGGAGCAAATTTTTCTCCTTTAATAATCATTTTTACCATAACAGATAAATTCTGTAGGACCAAAAATTAATTAATCTTTACGTAGTCACTGCTTTATGTTAAATATGAAATGTCTAAAAATTAACGGAAAGGTGGTGAGGTATAGTTCTCATGTAATGTGTTGCGTTTTTATTTAATTAAAGGCCCATAGACATCTGTTTGTAATATGTAGGTAGGCGGAGGGGGAAAGGAACTGGCCACCCTAACTCATTATCTCCTGGCCTAGTTTCCTCATGAGTGGCGCCTTGTTGGTGTCACTTGTGGGGTCCAGACCTGTCTTCGCACAGTTGACTAAACAACAGACATCAGTTCACAACAACTGCTGCAAGATTCGTGAACACTCCTATAAACCACCCAAGGAAGAAACTATGTAAACAAAAAGGCGGAATGAGTCAACGCCCACATTTGTATTAATATTACAATTGCCTAATAGTGACGTAGTACACAAAAAGTAGTCCTAGTTACTCTTCTGGGTATTAAGGAATTAAGTAAAAGAAATAAAAACTTACATACTGACAACTACGTTCATAGTAGTTGTAACGTATATAAATCCTTCGACATTAATTAAATCACCAAATTTATTAACAGTAACAGTAGGCGGACTTCCTTTGAGGAGTACTCGTCGCATCCGATAAAACTGTGAAATAATTCTACCTCCCTTTGTAGGCTGATTACGCTGTTGATTTTATTAGGCCTATACATGTCAACAAAAAAATGAAATATTGATATAGGCGTAACTTACGCCCACATGGACAACAAAACGAACAATGAGCCATCATCGGACAGATCGTGAAGGAGCAGGCCTTCCATCCAAGACACGAAGAGACAAACAAATCGTAGTATAATTCGCACTATGACTGTTTAGTTCGAAATAGAGAATGTCTTTCATTATTTTCATAAATTATTATGAACTTCTACATCCGAAATTGCTTTTTGCAACACGAAAAATGTAACGTACGGTTTCATGAACTATTTTATTTTGAATATTGGTACTTGGCAGTATTGTATCGATAAGGCACGATACTTAGTCTCGACCCTTAACATAACATATTAACCAGATTATGCAGCTTGCTCTGATAGTAGAGCGAACCACGTTCAATATTTCAGCGGATTGATACTGCCGTGTTTGTGTAGTATAGATATACTGTCGTTGTGGTTATGTGGACAGCGCGTGCACTTCCGAACTAAACGGTGCAAAGTTCGATTTACGGCGTGGGCTATGAAGGAAATATATCTTCCCTCCGTTGTGATTGTCCTGTGATGCCTTAGTGGTGGCTCTGCCGATCCTATGACCAGGGAGGCCCGCATTTGTGAGATGGTCTAGTGTACGATTCAAAGAATCGTCCTCCCCAACCCGCAGTGCTAATTCGTTATAAAGCAAAGAGTTTAGACAATTGAAGATATTATTACAAAAATAGCCCTAGTCATTTTTAATAAAATTGAGTTAAAGACATATTTGCTATTATTTCAAATGTTTATAGATTCCACGTCAGGTGCAATAGCCACGAGAATCAACATCAGTTGTACGAAAACATCTGATATGTATTATTTTCTTATGCTCGACCATGCCGAAATCTAATAATTTTACATCTGGTAACAGTACTTTAATGCATGTCATTAAAGTACACCTATTTATTAAAGTTCAGGTTTTCGATTATTCTCGGATATGCAATCGAAAGACAACGAGGGAAACGTCACGGAGGCTTGAAATCCAATACTGTCGCAGAAGGTTATGTTCTGTTACTATAATAATTAGCGTTAATTTAAATAATATTCAAATAAATTCAATTTGTCATCTCGTTTTTCAATTCTAAATCAATTTCCAGGTTATATCAAAATTAGTTCATGTTATTCTCTAGATTACATTACTGTTCCTCGGAAAAAATCAATACTTTCGCGTCTGCGCACGTCTCACAATTTACGAGGCGCTCGTTTCATAAACAAACATACTCGCGTCTTAATTACTATCATTATAGGCTCGTTTCATAATGTACTATTATTGTTCTTTTGAAAATGGCAATTTTGGCGAGGGCTGTTTTTCTAATAATGTCTTGAATTTGTGTGCGTATATATATATATATATATATATATATATATATATATATATATATATATAACTTTCGTAATTAGAGGGTTGAGAAAAGGACTATACTGATCAGTTTTATTGCAGTTCTACTGATGAAACTGAATAGAATTTTGATTTCCCATTGTACATTGTACTGTAGGCCTATATTCCGTTGGTGAAGTAGGCCTACAATGAAAGTCAGCAGCTACAAGCGAAAATTTAATAGAAGGAAGAAGAAAATTATTACTGCATTTCCTGATATAATAACCTTACTTTCTTTGCTATAGGCCTATATCAATGTAGGTCTGTCATTTACTTACAGTTTTTAAAACTGAGCTTTCCGTGTCGGAGACGTACCGCGCGTAAAGGATGCTTGCCCTTGATAGATAGTCTACTCGTACAGTATCTGCAGGCAAAATTTGTTGGCCCTTTGTCGCTTATGTTTAATCTCGATGTTGAATAACCGCTGCAATTGAATAAACATCAATAAAATGCTACTGTTCATACAATTCTCGGCACT
The DNA here is from genome assembly GCF_040183065.1 of Periplaneta americana. Lineage (NCBI taxonomy): Eukaryota > Metazoa > Arthropoda > Insecta > Blattodea > Blattidae > Periplaneta > Periplaneta americana. The sequence goes on from NC_091126.1 coordinate 9,108,514, forward strand.
TGCCTGCTCCTAGCTCCAGAATTAGTGAAGTTTCACTTTCAGATCTTCAGTTGTTTGAAGTCTAAAATTTCGTCCATAAAAAGAGACAGATATTGACGTGACATGAAACAGATTGGAGTCGAGCGTGGAGTAAAAAATTTGTACGTAATACAAGAAGACGAGATACTAAATTGCAGTTTTATAACGCAATGACAGTTCTACTTCTAATACATAAGCCTATAGTGGAGAACTGGACGGTAAACTCGAAAGACTCAAACTTCAAATTGCAGAACGAGATTTGTGCCTTTCCTTGCTGGTTATTCTCTAATCTTCAGTCTAACAAAAAGTCTATCAAATTAATTCACACGCTTACTCGATGACAAGATAGTTTCCTCTGATGCTAAACTAAAACAAAAGGCGTAATCCTTGTGGAACAAGAATAATGATAAGGTCTTTAGTTGCTTATCTGAGATAAAGGTACCATATGACACTGTGCTGCATATGGGCTATTCCATATGAAATCGATCAATAAAAAAACCTCGAATTTTTTATACTCTAACTTTTTGCCTATTTATACATGGTGCTGAGGAGAGTGCATTAAAAAAAATATACTGTCGAAAGTCAAACGGTTTTCTTACTATTCAGCGACAAATTTAGCGTATTTTATAAAAACAAGCCTCTTTCAGCGCTCAGAACTCTGGAACCATTTACTGCAGAACATTGAACGAGAGCTCATTTTGAAGCTGACATTTGGTAGGTTATATTAAGAAGTAATCCTTATTTTTTATTATATACAGAGAGACAGATAATCTGATTTTACTTACTTTTAGGCTTTTTGCCAATTTGTAAAAATGTAAACAAATATTGAGAATAAACCTTGCATGATTAAGAGGCATTCGGCATTGTTTGGTTAGTGGTACGGCAGTAAGTTTCGAGGGTATTAAATAGATTATTTTCACACGGCTAGTACCGCACGCACTGGCCGAGAGCTGAAGATAAGCGAGCGTTGGGCGCCATTTTACTCCTGTGTTTATGAAAACCTGTGATAAAGCTAGCACAGCCATGACTGCTAGACGACACATCACGTGTTTATGTCTCCTGGCCTTGCTTGCCTAGGCTAGCTCCCGCCTCACAGTCAGCTGGTTAGTTCACGCGCGTACTATTTATTTTCTTTATTTGATATTTTCAATACTTTCTTATCAACGTGCCATCAGTAAAAAATATGTGTTTATTTGTACTTTCAATGCGGAATCTAACTATATATTTTAAACATATTTTTTCCTTGGTAAAATTTCCATAAAAAGTAAGAAGATATGTTTATATGTCAATATAAACTTTAATTTCTCAGCATCAAAATAAACCATGATTTTGATATTTGGGTGAAAGGGTTTCGGAGCTACAACAGTTGAAAGTTGCAAATTTTATGAAAATACGATAAATTTAAATATTTTAAATTTAAGCACTATGAAGTTCTGAGGTCTCAAACTTTGCACAAAGCATTGTATCACAGTTCTCTAGAAAAAAAAAGTTTATTTTATTTAGAAATTGTAAGGTCAATTTTCTCTATATTTCGGTCGATTTGAGATGGAATAGCTCATATGGGAACATGGTGGTAGAGCTCTCATACTCTCTCGTCCTTTGCACGAGATGATGTGGTCAGCACCGCGCTCCGGCAGTCGTTTTACCCACGAAAAGTACTGGTAGTCATATCCACAGGCGACTAAATACTCACATCCCTGACACTTCGTGAAAGTTATGACGACGACTTAAAAATAAAGTGTGTAATTATTAACTACTATACGTAAAAGCCTAATTTTATTAGGAAGTTGCATGACACAACCACACTTAAATAATTTGAGTTTGATTAATATTAAACATTAAATTTTGGCGGAGATTTGTTTTGAAGACATAATTCACGATTTTGCTTGCTCAAAGTGCCGAAACGTGTAGTGGACACTAGTGTAGAGGAAAGGAAAGTGTGTTATAAATAAATAAATAAATAAATATAAATAAATAAATAAATAAATAAATAAATATAAATAAATAAATAAGTAAATAAGTAAGTAAAGAAGTAAGTAAATAAGTATATAAGTATATAAGTAAATAAGTAAATAAATAAGTAAATAAAAATAATTAAATAAGTAAATAAAAATAAATAAATAAGTAAATAAAAATAAATAAGTAAGTAAATAAAGAAATAAATAAATATTAATAAATTTCGTTCCTTTGTTCAACATAAAAACGATGAGCTGTTATTTTGTATTTTATTACTTTTTTGCCCTTGGAGCCCAACTGTAACTTTATCCGGGGGCATATACCATTCTTGATTCGTTCCTGCTGAAGAGGGCTTCAAATATTAAAATCAATTCTGTCCATTTTGTAAAAAGTGAGATTAATAGTTCTTCCTCCATGTCTTCAGTTAGTATTTTCACATTCGCCCACAGTGAGTATACACGACGGTACGTGGAATCGAAATTTACTGGCGAATATAAAAGCAAGTTTCTAAATTCTCGGTGTGTATATTTATAATGTGACTCAGACTATACATCAGATTTCTGCTGGTTTTCTTCTGAACATCGTGTATATAAACTTGATGGCAGGATTTTTACGTAGTGTCTTTTCTTCGCACGTGTTTTAGTGAAACAATCTATTTATACGTCGTTAAGGAAACAAACTCTTTGAAAATTTCAAACATGCGAACTGACCTCAACCTCTGATGGAAGACAGCAGAGATGAGAGAGGTAAATATTTTGTTGTGGCCGTGAAACACTCGTACGTTTACACGTACTGGGAATGCAGTTACTAAGGCGTTAAAATATCGACATACTTGATTTAAAAATTCAATAGCAATAATGTAAATTAAAAGTCTGTCGAATTCGTTACAGCTTTGTACAGATCTTTACAACGTTAGGATTAATGATTACAAATTTGAAAAGAAAGTGTTACAAGAGATATAGTTTAGATTTCCCAGAATTTGCTAGCGAATTGAGTAGCACTAATTTTCCTCTTAGAAAATTCAAAATAGTTATGATTTTCTTTCTATATTAGACCTTATCTCATAAAGTTATATCGTTACTCGTACTAATTTGTGGTTAATGGAATCCAGTGATCTAAATAACATGGACGACGTAGTACTACGGACAGGAAGGGAGATAATTAGATTCCGAGCTCTCGAAATAGTCATAGTCATTTGTGCAACAAGTGGATAATCTGGATGATTATGGGGAAATGTTTGTCGCACTCACTATCGTTCGTGCTACAATTTTCACGAGTGTCGTAATAAGATTATCCACGAGTTGGATACAACACTTCATGGCATCTTAGCATTATAATTTGTAGGAAATAAATTATGAAATAATTCGGCATCCATAGCTGACAAAGTCTTCATATGTTCGTATCGATTAGTTGCGCCTAGCATTGGCATTGAATAAAGAGAAATGGATGACCATGCAGGTATTACAAATTCTAGTTATCCCTTAGGTATCAAATTTTATGTTACAAATGTTCCTTTATTTTGTTAATAGAGTTTCTCTGAACCACAGAACTGTTTTATGTGATTTTACAAAAGTGATACAAAATTGTTAAAGATTGGAAATAAATGATACTTTACCTTCTGTCCTGCATTTCATTTCTTGTTACGTGGCGCGTAGAAGCGGTAAGAAAGATAGCCAGGCGAGTTGCATGCATCCCCACCCAAGCGTTCCGGTATTACGTTATAGCGAATACGTCATTGCTATTATTGTCACTCGTGCCATAATAAGCTCATTACGCACGATATTGGATGTAGTAACAACCTGTTTATAATGCTAGGATGGCATAAAGAAATATACAGTGTACGACGTCGACGATATACTATTTGAGATCCCATTTCTGTGTGTGCATAAGAGTGCATTCATTTGTCTATGTATTGTATTGTATTGTATTGTATTGTATTGTATGCATGCAAATTCAGGCGGCGGTTTCCTTAGACTGCACAGTCATCGAAACATTGTGTTGTCAAATTAATTAATAGGCCTAAGTGGCGGGTATTTTTCCCGTATGAATTGACTCGTACTAATAGTAGTACACTGAATATGAACAAAATCCATCCGTTGTTAAAGAAAAGTGAAAGGGGATTCACCGAATCCCTATAATTGAGCGAAAAATTTATACTCTTAAAATATAAAATATAAATACAATTGAGAATGGATCCGCTATCGTAATAGATACAGGTTGCGCATTCCATTTGATCAATATTGTAGTAGAAGCCATGAATGAACAAATTAGGTTCTTTAACTAACGAATACATTGAAGATGGTATCGAAGCAACTCCTTTAACGAGCAATGTAATTTTGTTTTAATTTTTCTCTTGTAGTACAGAAAAAACGTTTCACGTTAAAATCGCAGTAATGAGACAGCATGACAAGATTCACTTTTTCTTTATCAGGAACGCTGAAAAATATGGTTCCGCGACAGTGTCGAAATCAAATTCTTACAATGTCACGTTCTTTTCTCTATGTAGGCCTACTTCAAATAACGAGAAGTGAAATAAGAACCATGGCCACTACCACCTTTGCGATTGCAAGCTCACGTAAGCACAGAAATGTGTCTTATGCTCTGGAAAGGGACGTGAAGTTACAGTAGAATCACGCTACGGCTGTCTTCGACTGCAGCATTCATTCAGTGACTTTATTGTGGACGGAGGTCGTGGGTTCTGCTGGCGGAAGCAATTTTCAGGTTGTCGCACCCAGATAGAACTCTACGTACAGCGGGACGCAGAATCGGCCAGATGAAACAAATGGAAAATGCTTGCTTTCTGTTCTGTACGGAACGAGCGTTTGAGCATTCGCAGTTAATTGATGAGGAATAATTTTGTACTTCGCAAACAATATCATTAGATTTATTACTTATGAATTTGTACAGGGATATTATAAATCAGTGATTTTCAATTTTCTGAGTTATGATGGAATGTGCCCTTCCCTTCTCGGAGTGGGCCTAATGGCAAGCATTCGTCACAGCGTTTGAGGAGGTTAATTCTCTGCCCGTGAAGTGTAGAATTGTATATGAAAGTGAACATATTTTATATTGGGAATTCATATCATTATGCTAATTTTCTACAATTTTGATGAAGTCCATTTTATTTTCACTTACAGAAAGCATCTAGCTATATGAATTTCTTACGTTGTTATGCTTTAATTTCAAATGAAATGTTTGTGCGTTAAATATGTCCCAGTAAGGAACATTTACCGTCGCTTTTCCGGAATACTGTTATAACTAAAAAAAAAAAGAAGAAGAAGCGAAAATTGAGATTTTCATGTGAATTGGTCCAAAAAAGAAAGTCAATTTTTTTATGTGGAATAGTGCTGCATCTTCGAAGTTATACTAATTGCCGCTAGGAGGCAGATGCAGCGCTATTAATGGTTAGTAAATAAGTTGTGGGAAGTTAAAACACGCTCTCCTATGCAAAACAGGTGTTAAGGTTGATTCACAATAAACCGGGAACGGAAACGAGAACGAGAACGGAAATAATGTTACATGTATTTAAATGTGAGCATTCACAATAGTTAATTGTGAATTCCCACATTTAAATACATTTATTTCAACAATATTTCAGTTCTCGTTCTCGTTGTTGGTTCCGCTCCCGGTTTATTGTTAACCAGCCTTTATGCGTTGCAACAGTATTCCGGAAAGGCGACGATACATTTAAGCATAACCTATATATTATAGTTGTGTGTATAATATATTTAGTTCACAAATTTTCCTGTAATATGAACTTTAATTTATTTGGTTAATTAACTATACGGAATTATAACCGATATTTTCGAGTTTAGAAATAAATATTTTTTGTTCAACAAATGCTTGAATTATTGTAGCAGTATTTCAACTCGCATTTCATTCACTACATATTTCCCCACTCTCCTCCACCACGGCGGAACCGACCTCGCAGGCTCAGTGTTGCTCTCGAGCTTTGAAGTGTGTACAATAGAGGAGGCAAGACCTGTCCTGTGACTTTATGACGTTCCATAGCTGTTTTATCAATGGGTGTGGATGGGGAAGATAGGTTTTAGTCTGACGTACGCGGACGTCATTTTCAAATGTTGAAACACGAGAAAAAATTAGATATAGTATTTTGACAGGAGTAAAACCAGACGGAATGCGAACTAAGCCACCTACAGTGTGACGTCATGAGGTGAATTCACTAATAGTTGTAAATTCATTTCTTTTTATACCTATATTTTGGGTATACCCAATTGTAGTGTTAATACATACATACATACATACATACATACATACATACATACATACATACATACAGGGACATCATTTTATTTTTAATAACATTTTTAATATTAACCTGACTATATCTTTGGATTAAAAGTCTAGAACCGGAAACACTGCTTGCTCCCCCTTCCAAGATTGGAGTTCGATGATACTGGCGTAAAATACAAATCACTTTACAAGGTATAGGAGGGAAGAAAAGTAGTTCATCCATTTATGTAAACTAGGAAATATCGCAATTTTGAGTTTGATAATTTTCATTAGGTTTTTGTTTAACCAAAATACAGTACTGTATTAACACTTAGTGTTTTTACTCACGAATTGAGCTATCCATTCGGACGTATTAATTGTGCAGTGTATATTGTACTGTTACAGCACATTAGCGTACAATATAGAGAATAAAGTTAAATTGAAAAATAACCATAATATGGATATTTAAACACATTTTTTAAAATGGTGGCCGTTCATTTCGATACAGGCTTCAGTTATTTTGTGCATATTATCGCACTATAGACTACTGTGCCTAATTCCAATTACCAGTTTCGTCCTTCGTACGAGTAAGTCATGTTGAAATAATTCTGTACCTACTCTATAAAAGAGTACCTTACGTACTGTAAATTTAATCTTCACTTCTGCCCGATCCGAAAAGATAAAATTACTCAGAAATGCTACCTATTGTCCGTTCAAGTGATTTTGTCGCAGGATCGTAGAAAGGGGGGGAAATCACGTGACAGTTAATTACTTAACGAGACCCTTTTACTTAAGTTATTTTAAACAGTTTTATAATATTACGTAGACGTCTAATTTCTAACAGAAATTAATGTTTTGAGAAAAGAGCTAAGACAGCCCAGCTACTAGACTTTACAGAGGGGCTAACAGAAGCAGGTGGGGGAAACCAGGATGCGACGTAGGCAAACGGACGACAGTACCTGTGCGAAAATATGATTCAATATTGAAAGCTCTTTCATCACTGGAAAACGTGAACATATTTCTGGAACGTACTATACTCACTAACTCAGTACTGCATACGCGGCCTTGGCTCTGTATGGAGAATGATTTTAAGTTTACTATTAGAGGGGGTGGGAGTAAAGTACATTAAAAAATTCAGGTACAATAAAAATTGAAGTAAAAAAAAATGATGTCCCTGTACATACAAGCGCACGTACGTATATAATAAGCTTATACTCTATTGCACAAAATACGAATTTTGTACCTTACAGTGAACAAGCTGCCTCATCATCCGACTCCACTGTGATTCCTCTGGAAAGACATTTTTTTTTATTTGAACACACTTGACGGGGTTTTGTCACCACCCACCAATACTAGACCTAGAACGTAAGTGCTGGTAGATACTACCCCCGCACATACAAAGGACGATGACCCCTCGCAGAGCTTTTCTCCTGGATTCTATACGGTACAGTTTGGTAAGAAACATTTTCTATTCCTGTTGCTGCGACCTATTTTGGGCATTCGTTGACTTGAACGTACTTTGATCGAGTTAAATTCTTTGTGGAACAACTTCAGCATGGGAGATGATGTCTCCCTTTTATAGACATCGTCCTAAAGCAATGCCAATCAGCCTGTTCTCCGCCATTTCATGAGTTGGAGCCTGTGAACACGAAGCGTTTACGAAGTTTGTGGGCTTCCTTCCGAGAAGTACGCATTAGCAAACAAAACGATGTTTTAGTCGTGCCCACGCTACCTCTTTGTTATCGTGCGATTATAACCCACTTTTACTTCATTCATTTTGTCTCATTGTATTAAATAGGTCTCTGAATATGGGAATACGGGCGCACCCAACCTTCCTGAGAAATATTCGTACCAGCGATGAGTTGCTGTCTTCATTCAGATGCTATAAAAGAGGATGCTTGAAATTGTATGTTGAGTTTTTTTTTGTGTATGTTCGCCGTATTTTGCTATTAGAAAGTGATTGTATTTATTTCCGTTATATTATAAGTAATTTTCTCCAACAGTTGTATTGGATTCGATGTTTGCACCAGTTAATACATTCATTAAATTGGATATGTGCCTTTACTGCGTGAAAAGATTGAATCTATACGTTTGTTGATTTATACGTAAATATTACATGCATATGTACATAGTTCAGACGTACATAAATACACAACATATTCATACTTACATACATTATAAATGCATACAAAATACGTATATATATAACATAGACTAGCTATACATACATAATACATACAACATAATATACATACAGAATGCATGCACGCTACGTATTCTCTACATACAAAACATACACATACACCACGCATACACATTAGGCCTATATTTTACGTGTCCACACCTGTGGAGTAACGGTCAGCGCGTCTGGCTGCGAAACCAGGTGGCCCGGGTTCGAATCCCGGTCGGGGCAAGTTACCTGGTTGAGGTTTTTTCGGGGGTTTTCCCTCAACCCAATACGAGCAAATGCTGGGTAACTTTAGGTGCTGGACCCCGCACTCATTTCACCGGCATTATCACCTTCATTTCATTCAGAAGCTAAATAACCTTCTTCTTCTTTCTCTTAGTTTAATCTCTCCCTTCTAGGTGCATTTACACGACCCACGCTACCCGGACCTTACAGGGCCGCGACCTGTCGGGAGAAGAATTAGTCTATGGATCACATACATACTTTTTTGAGGGCCTCCCCGGATGAGGGATCAGCTCAATGCCAGGGCCACCTCCGATACAACACAAACATTTAAGACATTACACAGCATTCACTCACACATATTAAAGGATTAAGGGAAGGATCGCCGTCCATGGCCGGACTTTCAAGAGTAAAATCCCGGCATTTGCCTGGAAATAACTGAGGAAACCATCAAAAACCTCAGGATTCAGGATTGCCGGCCCCTGGGATAGATGTTGATACAGCGTCGTAAAATAACCCAATAAAAATATTTTACGTACACATAATGCAGACTTGCATGTAATGCGTGTATACATAATACGTGCATAATACGCACATACATAATTGTAATTGTCCGTGACATTATTGTTTTGAAATAAGCTATTCATTTAATGTACATATTTCGTATATATTTTTATAACCTGGTTCCTGGTTGTGTGGAAGACAAGGTCGTACGGCTGTAACTCTTCCAGGCAGCGTAAAGTTTTAATACTAGTACTAAAACATAATCCAGAACACCAATCTATCTTCATTGTTACAAATTGTTCACTTTAACACTTTATTAAAACTATAAAACTTTCTAGAGTTAAAAGTGTTAACGAAGTGGTACATTACCCTTTTTAAAAATTGTACGGTCAGCGCGTCTGGCCGCGAAACCAGGTGGCCCGGGTTCAATCCCGGTCGGGGCAAGTTACCTGGTTGAGGTTTTTTCCGGGGTTTTCCCTCAACCCAATACGAGCAAATGCTGGGTAACTTTCGGTGCTGGACCCCGGACTCATTTCACCGGCATTATCACCTTCATTTCATTCAGACGCTAAATAACCTAGATGTTGATACAGCGTCGTAAAATAACCCAATAAAATAAAAAAATAAATAAAAATTGTAACACTTAACGTTTTAACTCTAGAAAGTTTTATAATCTTATCTTGTTGGATGTGAAGTTTTCAATTCGTGAAATTAATCTGATTTGCAGTTGCTATTAAGTGAAGCATATACATAGTCAAATGAGAACGTTTAAATTGTCAAGTGTCTCCTGTATGGTATTGTGCGTGCGGCCACATTGGATTACTGGTGTTTATACAGCTCGCCAATTGAGACCGCCTCAACGCCCACTGCTCGTGCAGAGCAATTAACAGCCCACACTTAATTCAACAGTCTCGTCGTCGTCGTCATCATCATCATCATCATCATCATCATCATCATCATCATCATCATCATCATCATCATCATCTCTTGCAGTCACTTTCTCCCCCTACGTGCGAGACCTGGCTCACACCCTTGTCACTCTTTGTCTCTCCATAGTAACTTTGAGAATAGAAAGGAATATTAGATTCTACCGACATTATTCTTCGACAGTACACTTACTTTGTATCTACAGTATTTTGTAATATTTCACGTAGACTGTTCGGTTTGCTTCTTTATGCAACTGAAAAAAGATTTGCGGGGTAGGAATTTAATATTCTATGAACATGCTACGGTGTAATTTTGATTGTGTGAGCTCATGTCATACTTGTCCAGTTGTGGTAAAACCATAACAAATTTATAGTGATGTGGAATATAGTACATATACAGTACATCAGTAGTGTCAGAGTTGTAAGCTCCGAAACCGGCTGTGGTGCTAGAGACGTCCAGTCGGAGCGTGAACTTGCTTATGTCTGTGGAAGCACCGGAGCACGCAACGAGTTATAGTGGAGCGCTCCGCTCCGTTTAGGCTGTATCTGACATGGATATAAAGTAAACAAAGCTTTGCTTTACTGCATCGTTGCTATTGTCTAGTGCACTCGTAACAGCAGGTGCTGTTAGGTTGTATTAGCAATGCCTGTTTAAAAGTGACAATAATCTGACATAAATAGAAGAAACAAAAGAACATTCAAGTATTGATATTGATAAAAATATTCGTGAAGAATAACTAGTTTTATTGATTCTCGATTGGTATTGTAGATTCAAGGAATGGATTGTGAGGAGGAGCTCATTGTGTGTAGTCTTGTTTAATCTGAGTTTTCTGGATTTTGAGTGTCATTTCCCTTACTGAAAGCAGGTTTTGCAGTGCTGTTTGATTTCTTCTCTATTCACTGGGAGGTGAACCTGCAGAAGCAGACGATGGTAGTTTTATCCTGCTCTTCGTTTCTATTCTATCCATTCTGGATGTTCCGTTGCCGCGTCACTTCTGTCTTGTGATTGGCGGAATCCATAGTCTCGACGAAAACTTAAACACCTTGGTAATACGGAACTACTAATTTTGCTTCGTTGCGATTGCGTGTATGTGAACGTATGCGAAGGACGTATTTCCGACCTTTCACTTCAGCGTTAAATGTACTTTTAAGTTTGCATTGTGAATGAGGCTTTATACAACCAGGTCCCCTGCGGTGTCTGAGTGGTCGAGCCTTCAGCCTGTCACGCAAGCGGTCCGAGTTCGAGTCCCGGTCAGTCTGGAAATTTTCATTGAATGATCCAGTGACACTTATGGCGCACAAGACCGCAGTTGGAGTTTTTCTCGGGGTTTCCTGTTTCTCGTATTAGGAATCTACATCATTCCGTCAACTTTTCTTCATTTAGCCATCATTCCCCGAACGCCGGCTGGCGACGCATGGATGAGGCTGGCCTAGGCACGAAACCTGGCTACGCAACTAACCTTAGTGTGGTCAGCCGGTGTGGTTTGGGAATGCGCCTAGCTTGAGAGTTAGCAGAATAGATCATAAAAGATCACAGTGCAAAGTTATAGTACCCTTCCCGAAAATTACATTTCATTCCATTTATACAATCAGTCCTACAGCAGTAATGGGTGCGGAATAACAATAAGGAGTTGGGCGTTAATTCTGTTGTCGCGCCCGCAAATGGGAAAATTCACTGTAGTGGTATGGCGAATTCGCGAATGAAACTAACTGAAAATATTGACCTTGATTTTCTACAAATATCTTTCGTCTTAAAGAATTTTCCGCCATTAGTTGTAACATCGCTTTCAAGATAATAGAATAGATGTCCGATAATGCTCATAAGATGTTTTGTCCAGTGGCTCTCCCTTCAGAACACGAGAGTTCGTCCCCTGCTTCTGTATATAGGGGCTGCACTCTACTTTTGCACCTCGTAAAAATTTTGTGAATTTGAATTCTGAATATGTAAGTCTGGATTGTGGTCCCAGAATATTCAGCTTTACCCACGAGGAAAATGGGTAAACACACAGCAAAAAATAAATAATTTTTTTTTGCACGAACTCTATCGCTCTTAGGCGGCCTAACACGAACGTGTAAAGTATTGCAGTCTCACGGTACGTCTAGATGGTGCAGTGTAATTTCACTTGATGATATTCCTTCGTTTAACTCTATGTGAAAAATGTGATTTAGACTATATATAGCCTGGAAATACTGCACGTGTACATTATTTTATAGAGAAAAATTTAATTTCTCTGAGTTACAGGCCTGGCCATCTTCATAAACCGAATCAAACACAAACGGCATATTTTTTCGTAATATTTCATTTTTTCATTAAAACATTAATAATATAATTAACAGTTCTTCTGTACATTTAATAGATTAAAATATATGTATATTTTCAACGTTTCTATCACATATTTAAAACATCACCATTTTGAACGTAAAGAATAGAAAGATAAATAATCATAGAGGTAAATTAGCCGTCAGTATGGAAACCAATAAATCGCTTAACTGATAAAAATAACTAATTTAGAATAAGATTTCTAGTGTAATTTTCATCGCTAATGTTGGTCACAAAGCCTTATACTTTACATAAATTTTTCTTATTTTTTATTAATGCATTTCATCAAGGATAAATTATTTTAAAATGTAAATCCATCTTTTATGTACTTTTCCGGATTGTGTTGTTAAAATTCACAAAATTAATTTCAATGAGCCCCAGTCAATGATACAAAGTAACAGTAATAATAATTTAAAATATTAAAATATTAAATCTAGTTTTTATTAGGCCTGGTTTTGGGGAACAATCGAAAATTCTAAATCAAAATTTTCACCAGGGAATAAGATAAAAATTAAGGGCTAATCTTAACGAGAATGGTGGAAACCTTAGTGTATATATAATATTTTGCTAATAAAAGTAACGAAAATATGTCTAAGAGATGTGCTTAATATTTTGTCCAGGTCAGTACTCAGAATTCAAAGGAAGATTGGATCGACTATTTTCGGAATAGACCTCGTTTTTAGCCTAATATTTAGAAATGTCCCGTTCGATTTCCTTAGACTGCTGTATTATAAATGTTTACACAATTTTTTGCACTTCAATTTAGTGTCGGATGTGTTACATCAGTCCGAAGATTGGATAGTTTATATCTGAATAAGTAAAACATTCATAAATAATAATGTTAACTCGATGTTTTTCTCGAGAAATGAGAGTGAAATTTCAAAGTGTCCCAGAGTTAAAAAATCTATCCTCGGATATCACAGATATGTTTTTGGATCTTGAAAATAATTATGAAGTGTTTGCCGAAAGTCTAAAAAAAATATAAAAAAAAACTTTTGCATTGAATTCACTACACAGTCATAAACGTTTACAATGAATTCACTACGGTTTTGTGAAGTGCTTGCTCAGAGTTGCAATGTTTACGTAAAAGCTACTTCAGAACGCTCGTGCTTGGGCCTTCGCCATCTAAAGATTTCGTTTGTTGATAAGGAGTCAAAATTCCCTCATCAAACTAGCATTTATACTTCACTTCACCGTTAAGAATCTTGTACTATATATGCCGATGAAATCGCAAACTGTATAATTTGAGGCAACATTTCTGTTGTGTGGCAGAGGGATTCTATATGGTTGCACATATTGCGTCCTTGCAGCAGGTTTAAGTGGACATAGAACGCAGCCACGGATATTTTTCAGATAAAATACATCCTTGTCATTACTCGCCGTAATGGGATATGTATATGCTTGAAATATCCAGTACCCTCTCTCCAGGGAATTTTGAAAACTCGACACGTATGACGCATTCAATTTGGAAACTAATAAAAGATCAGACGAAGCTTCCAAGTAAAACTTGAGCGGTGCGTCAACCTTGAACCACAGAAAACCGAGCACGAAGATCAGATACTCGAAATTGGGGATTGCAGCGTACGAACCAAGGCTGTGAAGCTCAGGTGAACTTTTTTATCTTTGTATCTGAAGCTGTTTGATGTTACATAACATCTCAGCATCCCTGCCCTCGTAGACTCTCTCTGTCTGCCGGGTCGAGATCAATGCACTGCGACGGAGACGGGTCTAGTATGCCAATGCATATTCCATGAGTTGGAGCTTATTTACTAGTACGCAGGTTCGAGTCCAGTTATATCAGTCTACTTAGTCACGGCTTCGTGTTTTGCGTGATCTGAGTAACGTGAACGGAGCACACGAGTTCGATCTCCGACAAATTAGAATGACATTTGCTGTGTAAAAGAAAGTATTCTTTCGGTTTCCTCAACTTCACAAATTTCATTTCACCAAAACTCTCAACTTCACACCGCCTTCCTTGCATTCCATACCGCTTCATTTTATCAAGAAATATGGCACCAGATGGAAATGACAAGGCACATGTAGCCCTACATCTTTCTGTGGGAAGCGCTCAGGACTATATGTCTATACCACTGTTCAACGTAAGAGACGCCTCGGGCGATACCCAATTTTTCCACCCGTCTTGGTCTTTGGTTCTGGAAATCGTTCAGGATCTGCGTGGCATCTCTCTGTGGTATTTCCGAGGCTGTCGATGAACTCGTTTACTTCTCTCATCTCATCCCTGCCTTCCAAGTGTGATAACACGTTCATCAATAGACCAAATGTTCTCAGTGATGGAAGATCTCTTTCTGCAACCTCCGCACAAATAAAGTGAATGTTGAAAACATTTCCAAAACCGATTGTTCGATTGGTTTTTCTTAATAAGCCCTGGATGATATCTTCGAAATTGTGATTGACGTAGATTGATTTTTGTATTATTATATAGAGAAAGGATATAAGCTTCCTTCCTATATCATACGTTTGTTTAGCTAACGGCGTTTGAACAGTTTTTCAATAGCGTTCGTGAAACTAACAGAACGTTCAAATTGTAGAGGTTAACTTTTGTTACATACAAATGCAATAACTATATCACGCATGGAGTTTCATCAAATTGTCTTCAATGAAAGTAATCTAATGGAATAATGCATCAACTGCAGAAGCGCAGCAAGAACAAAATCAATTACTATTACAACTGCATACTTTAAATACTGAAACCATTTGGATATTTGGAGTTTTAATTTAAAATTAAGAAGCTTTATTAACCGGTTACCCATTATTACATCAAATAATACGTTGACAAACCTATTTTGTGCGGAGTGGACAATTTATGTAGGATTTATAAAAGCAGAAGTTTTGGAAACAACACAGTAGATGGAGACTCAAACCGCCTTACACTGTATTGCCAACAAAATATTTATTTTGTGAAGCTTATAAGGGAGCATTCTACAACATCATGTCCATTTGGTGCACAATATATGTCTAACGCAGTCATGTCAAAAATCAGACTCTAAATGTGCAGTTATGTGCGCGGATCGTCGGTCTGTGCAGGTTGCATCAATCAAGCGTTGCTCTTACCCGTTCTTAGCTGGAGGGGTGTACAATAATCTATTCTGCTCTTCTAGGGTTGGATTAAATAGACATTTGGACATTATAAACATAGTTAGCAGAAGGAAAAAAAACACAGTTATTATCAGTGTCTATATTTGACAATTGTAATACAAGAAACTTTAGGCTTACTCAGTTATACTTCAAAAAGTATTGGTTTGTAAAGCATAATTTATTAATATGATTTTTATACTGTATTTGAAGAAAAAAAATTGCAGTAATTTCGGAACAACAAGAAACGAACAAGTATTTCATTTTACGTAGTAGGTACTAATTATTTTAAACTAATACACCCTACTCTTTCATTGTTCGTCAAGTATTATTATTTACTGTGACCATTGGTGCACAAATGTTGAAGAAAATATTATACCCCCAATTAATTACATGCAGTAGGACATTGTGAAGTTTTTACACTGAAATCATTTCTATGCTGTATGTCAATATAAATTAATATTAATAAATATAAATTAAGCTTAGAATTTAAATTCACATATAGTTTATTTGAAAACGTTGAGAGCAAGTATCGAAAAGTTGGGAGCGTTACTCAAAGAAATTAAAAGTGTAGTTCACAAGCTGTGAAGCGACGATATTCTCTTTATGTCAGATTTAAAGATTTATTAATATAAGTATATTGAATTAATATTGTGACGTGAGATGGAAAATTTGCCGTTATATATTTTTCCAGAAAAATTTTCCGCCTTGCAAATAGTTGTTTTCGTCTCTTCTTACAACCTCGAGAGCCTCATATGTATTCCTCATTATATTCTCATCACTTATCAGTTTATGAAATGAAAGTCGTAAGTCGTCTAACCTTTGTTGGCTGTGTTAGTACAGACTCCAAAACAACTCCATTGTCAAGTACGTTTTGCCGTGAGAGTACTAGCAATATCACATTTTGAGAACTTGACTAATCTGATCTAAATTGTCACCTCACAACACTATTACCTCGACATAGGCTGATGAAAGCCATTCATTTTAAAATAATTATTATTGTTGGCCGAGGAAAACATTATAACAATTATGTTATATGATTCATAATTTCTCTTCTCCGTTATCTGTGAACTCCTCACTTTATTTATCATAACTCATTCACAGACACAGCCAAATCGGCACTCGTACTGAAACTGTGTTACTGAAACAAAAGCTGCTGCAGGTATTGTATATCCCTGTCGCGTTCCCCTCCAAGGCGATTCACTCCCTCCAGGTAGGGGAATAGAGAGTGCACATCGCACAGAGACAGTTGCACAATGTGCAGGGTTTTGACATGCCTGTATTAGACTATGCATGATGATAATAAAAGTATTTCAACAATAGTGCTCAGATAAAAAGTGGAAAGCATTACCATGGATATAATTCTATCACTTATCGGCTGAACGCAGTTCCACTTACTCCCAGAAATATTTATTTATTTATTTATTTATTTATTTTAAGATGTGAACATAACAGGCCAACCAATTACAATGTTCATTTATAGCTATATTCCATTCCTCTCCCAAATAATAATAATAATAATAATAATAATAATAATAATAATAATAATAATAATAATAATAATATATACTTTAGCTGTAGGCCTATAGTCTGATATAAGGGACAATGTGAAGTAAGTAAAGTTAATCGTTACAGCATCGTTGAGTAATTAATGAAATATTGTTATTTCTTTTACAATTCATAAGCACGTGTTTGTAAAGAGTTCCGCCCCAGCTCCCGCCCAACACCTCCGCCAGGAAGAGTTCCTGCCCCCATATATCTGCGCGAAATGCGGACATCTCGGAGATAAGCGTGGCGTAAGAAAGCACACATGTGTGTGCCTCTGTTTCTGCTTTGATTGTGCCGCCGCCGGTAGATTACGCACGTGACCGGAGCAGTGGAAAAGATGTTGATGTTCGTACTTCCTGTTCTTTTTTCTGAGAATCGAAACGACGGGCTCGTGAATGACTGCTGCCAGATGGAAATGTTTTGATAACTGACACGTTTCGACAATCATGTAGGATTTCTCTCTGGAAGCTCTGGAAAATACAGAAATTATTTGTCTCTTCTTGGGTTTTCTCGCGCGTTACGTTTTGATTAAAATAGAGCAATGGTTCCCAAAGTATGGGCCGCAACTCCTACGAGGTCATGTAAATAGTTGAGGGGGTCGAAAAATGATTTGCAAAATAAAATTAAAACAAAAAAGTCTTAACACATATATTTATTTTATATTTAGAAATTAACAAAAACAGCATTGAACATAACGTAAACAAAATTTCCAGTAATAAAGTGCATAAAAATGCGATAAATGTGTCATATATTAGAAAATAGCTTATTAAATTTATGTATTCTAGACACAACTTTGAAGTTCATGGAAATTTCTCGCTCTTATTTTGATGGCAATGTAAACGAGAACTTATTTTGCATAAATACGAGGTTCTCTATTATCAAAAATATTGTATTGCATTGTATTATATTTATTTACATTCCATGGTATTCGTACATCGCTTCACAGCTAGAATATGGAACATGTCAAGCGAATAAAAAAAATCTTAATAGTACTACCACAGTCTAGTATATACAGTCACGAAGCTTAATATGTAGTAAATATGCATCCATAGATAGTTGCTAACCACTAGGATCGCTAATATCGCCTCATTTCAGACAATGAGAAATAGTACCGGCACAGTCTATTGTTCCTAGCACCCTCACAACTCAAGCTTCGTGACTGTATATACTAGACTGTGGTACTACAGAGTCTTAATTATAGTCACAGTCTAGTTGAAATATGTAGCCTACAGAAGAGTTTTACAATGTAGTGTACTAGTACAACACAAGATTTTAGTATCAATACTTAATACAACATAGAAATACATGGGGCGTTCAGAGCACAAGGGAATCAAGTCACAAAAACAAAATTTTGAGAAAATTAGACTTACAGTCTTTCAGTCTCACTAATAAACCGTGTATAGTTTTTATACGAGGCTTATGCAGAGTTGAGACAGAAAACGTTACTAATAAACCATGAATAAGCTATGGACGTATAAACAGGCTGTAACTATACAATGGGAATTGCTTTGCAGTAGTTATATACACGAAACCCCTTGTTTAAGCGTTGTATATAGCGAAAAAATGGCCGCCCCTCTAACAGCTGTTCGTATCGACTGTCATTTTATGATGATGGTTACCTTGTAACCACAGAAGAACAAACCAAAGATCATAGAATTATTAGAATAATATTGTAGCTTGTACTCTTTGACCAAAATGTAGTGTGGTAATCGATTAGAGTCAGTTGTACTATCGATATTTAACACGCCACACTAGAGCGCTCTACCGGATGCAATAGAGAACCTCAGATATTCTATTACCTTTCGTAACGAAGTAATGACGAAACTATGACATAGCTGTGTAACAGTTATACTGTTATACACGACGTATGTAGTGATTATTAGTAAGGAATTTACACACGACTTATAAACGAGCTACTCATTGTATAAGTATAAGACAATTAAACGTCTGTAGGGCCTATATAGAGTTTTTATTAGTAAGACCGTTTATGTATAGTTAATAAGCCATTAAAGGTGAGTGTGATTTTAAACATCTGTACCATTGCTAAGATTGTGAGGACATGGTTCTTTTATGCTCTGAAAGTAGCCTCATCTAAGGTATGTACAGACGAAATATCTCCGAAAAGTGGACTCGATTCCCTTGTGCTCTCAACGCCCCATATTATCAAAATACAAGAGCTTCTTTTGCAAGCTCGAAGTATTCTTGCATTCTTTTGGTCCCAAACTTGTCTACGCTTTGCGAAAAAATCTGGTTTCATTATTCCATAGTAGGTACGTATTTCAATAGTTTTCCCTTAATATTTTGTGGAATTTCAGCCAGTTGAATGCAAATGTGTAAAAACGGATTCAGTATCCATCTGTGATTGTCATCATTGTTTTGAGTTTCTTCCGGAAAATATTGAAAAAAAAAACTGTTGTTTGAAGTTGTGTAAACTTAATTGCATGTACGCAAAAAGAATCAGTAACTTATTTGTCGTGTCATACGGAACGTATCGGAATGTTGCTACCATTTGTGACATGCAATCTACTGGCCATAAATCACAACACGAAATGGTGAAAGTATTTCTCAGACGTCCAAAAACAAGAGATCCATTCTCATCAAGAGACTGTGACTTTTCTCTTAAAATTTTTGTGCCATATCAAGCCCCATTTCACAAGAAGCTTGCAACGTTGGCATCATACGAGCACGTGTTGTACTTCGTGGTAAGAGATAGGGTTTGGGAGTCCTGGCACATTTTATACTTCTTTTCTCGTGCTTGTTTGTGTACGCACGTTTACATATTCGGTTATAGCTTTCAATGCACACGTCAACACTGCTTAAAGAAAGTAGGAGGCACCAAAACTAAATGCGAAATGGGCCTAGCGCTGATTGACTGAAGCATTGTAGTTACAGTGCATTCGCTGCCACAGATACAGCAAGTGGTTGCAGAGTTTGCTGTTAACTACTAGAGGTGTTATATTGGGCACTCCTTGCTTTGTCCTCAGTTCAGTGGTTATACCTCACTCCTTAAAGTGTACGGGTTTCAAGTCCCGTTGAAGAAGACGCGTAAATAAATACTGTCTGCGACCCTGGAAAGAATTCCGTAGGCACCAGCGTAGCTCAGTCGACAGAGGCTCCTTCTGATCCGGAATTACGCTCGGGCGCGACTTCGATTCCCGCTTGTGCTGTTTACCTCTTTGGGTTCCTTCTAATGTTTTCCCAGCCGTAAGGTGAATGTCTGACAATCTATGGCGAGTCCTCGGCCTTATGCCGCCCAATACCATCTCGCTATCACCAATTCCATCGACGTTAAATAACCTAATATTTGATACAACATCGATAATAACGAAACAAATAAAATAATTCGGTACGGGCATGGTGACACTCTGAACCTGAACTTACCAATACATCCTTGTTCAGGAAGCTGCAGCTGCTCCAGTACTATTTCGGTGTGTTCGTCACTTTGGAACATGGCAGCATCTACTTAAGCCACGTATTTTTAACTCTAAGTTAGTGGGATTCAATAAGAAATATAAATTCAAGAAGGAAGCAAGATAACTGCTAGATATTAGTGTATATAATTATTAAATATGTTAGTGAAATGTTTTATTACAATATATGTAAACATTTCAGCATTAGGAATTGAGAGAGAAATCTAAGTTCCTCATAAAAGATCACTGAAGTTGAGATATCCCCTGGAAGGTACGCAACACTTCCCTCATTTTTAACTTTATTTTGTCATCTGATAAAATTTACTTTCAACTTTTCTGGATTACACACCAAGTATTTTTAATTAAATTATTAATGCAGCAATGCGTCCAGAGAGACTAGATTCCTAAGCATTTGAACATTGTAGCAAATGTTTTATGTCCTCGTGACAGCATGAAAGCAGTCACAGTAGCTTTCGAAGAGACGATCCTCTAGGGTCATATTCATAGACATTCTTAGCGCGGGCTTCCGGTGGATGATCAGCGAACTAACGTCTTTCGTATTTATAAACCAGTGTTAGTAATATGATACGATATGAATCCTGTACAAGTAAACAGTCGATAGTCGGGGCTAGTTTAGCACGCTCGTAGCGCGGGCTAGCGAAATGTCTATGCATAACACCCCTACAGTCTACATTGTCTACAGTATTGCAAATATTACAACGGCTCACCATGAAGATGTCTGAAATATTTTAATATGCTTGAGGGCCACTACAACCTTGCTAGTGCTATTATTATTTATTATTTCAATAGAAAGGCTGTGAACATATCCCCGTCGTCATCGATGTTCCAATGGTTACAACTCCGAGGTTCGCTGGAACAAAACGGTCGAGGCTAATTCTTAGCTTTCTTCCTCCGCAATGGAATCAAAGATTGGCAGTCCGTGCCTCAGATTTATGCTACATAAATGAACCTTATCGCTCACCATAATTAATTCGGATAATCGGAAGTTTACTAGGTATCTATTCTTTTTAATTTAGTATCCAAGATTGGGGAAGTGAAGATTTGAATTTCGAATAGCTTTCGAAGTGCGTGTGGGCGTGGTGTTCCCGCGCTTGCGCCACTCTCGTGGTAAATAAGGAAGAGAGCAGTTACTGTAATTATGCAAGTCTAGTCGGGATGGAAGAACAGAACTCGTTGGAACACCGTAGCCAAGTGCTGCGGTAACAAATAGTAATCGCGGATGCCTCCGGGGCTTTTTTCTTCATTAATACGCCGACCGACGGAGCCTTCATATGACACGCGATTTGATTTCTCTTACAGTTAAATTAGAAGAGCACCTAGCGATGCAGAAGTGCTCACACCGAAATGAGTGCATGAAAAGTCGCATTTTGTGTAGCTGGAAAGTCGTTGCCGAGGTTGATTTATGTGACCGGGCTATTTTTATTGTATCGTTTTGTTGTTCGATATTCGATTAATTTTTAATAACCTGGATCATTTCCGTTTGGAAGATGTGTCGGATGTTCTAGGTTTTATATTCAGGAATGGAAGGTCGTGTTAATGTGTATTTGCACCCGAAAATATTTCTTAAATTTGCTTATTCACTTTCTCAGCCGGCCTTTATTTGATAGGCTAACGAGGCACTCTTGTGGCGTAGTTGAATTCCGTGACACGAGAAAGCAAGTACAAACGACGTAATAAATACTGTTGGAAACTGAAGAAACCGATAGTCCGGAACCGCAATGTGGAGTAAAGAAAAGAGCTTGTCCACACCTATGGAGTAACGGTCAGCGCGTCTGGCCGCGAAACCAGGTGGCCTGGGTTCGAATCCCGGTCGGGGCAAGTTATCTGGTTGAGGTTTTTCCGGGGTTTTCCCTCAACCCAATACGAGCAAATGCTGCGTAACTTTCGGTGCTGGACCCCGGACTCATTTCACCGGCATTATCACCTTCATTTCATTCAGACTCTAAATAACCTAGATGTTGATACAGCGTCGTAAAATAACCCAATAAAAAAAAAGAAAAGAGCTTATCGCTACCAATGACGTAATCATCAAACTGTCATTAGCTCGCTACTGATCATTTCGTTTACACCAGGCATGGGCATAACGGATGGGAGCTAAAATGATCCAGTTCACTTCTTCCACAATATTTCGGACGTGTTTACATCACATGAACTTGGATTCTCTTCCGCTTAAGGATGTACAAAACTAATGCGGCATGACATTACGTTAAAACTTTCAAATCAAGTCCTGTACATAATTTAGAGATTCATTTGGTCACTATGGCTTAGCACTCATTATAAATAATCACTTATAAGCTCTAGATTGTCAGACGAGTCTGGCTATATTAGGATGAATACTATTACTATAGAAACGTAAAGTAGTTACGAGATGATAGTCTATTAGACGTGTGTGCGGAATTATTTTCCATCAGGTTAATTAAAAAAAAAATGTTCGCAGGCATACGTGGATTCGAATATTGCCAGCACCTTAGCAGCGAAATTACGTAAGTTATGAGACTTGACATTAGGTAATAATTCACACAATTTTGTTCCTTGCTGGTTTTCTTTTCTATGACTCGCCCATATGTCTGGCTGGGCGGAAGAGAAGGCCTACTGGCCTTAGCTCTGCCAGATTAAATAAATAAATTATTATTATTATTATTATATGTTTGGAAATGCGATAAATTGATCGGACTTCATTTTCAACTAGTAGTGATTGTTGGTTAGTTTTTTCCCTTAACAAATTATACTTGTAGATTCTTGAAAACTTTCTCTTGAAAACTGAACCTGCACAACATTAAAATAACACATTGCTTTATCGCATGTAACAATTACTTTATTAATAGAAATCATTTTTACAATCCTATTTTGAACTCTTAACTATGAGTTTATATTTGTAAAAACCTTCTTATGTTCAAGATTGAAGTGCCGTTGATATTGTCCCCACCATCCCAAAACCATGAACGTACATTTTCTAAGCTCTGAGGAAAATGAGTTTACATTTTCAAATGCCCTTATAAATGCAGGAAAACTTCATTTTAATCAAATTCTTGTATCATAATATATTGAATAAAATGAAGCTTTTCTGAATTTATAAGAGTATTTCAAATTCTTAATTCGTTTTTCTCAGAAATTAGAAAATGCACATCATGATTTTGGCATGAGGGGACGATATTATAATGTTTTATATAAATCTCAACTCAATAGTTAAGGCATTGTGCTTTACCTTTATTCATAATACAGTAACAAAGTAGCCTTGCTCCCATGTTTCTTGGAAATTAAAGTGAAACCTAAAATTTATTCGTCATATTCCACCACTTTACATATTCCTTATTAGAACGTTATGGTACAGAGTTCAACCTCTGTTTACTGTATGCACACGCAGACAGGTGGACTATTTGTGAAGAGAGAAGTGAAGGGATGGTGTAGCCTATACAGAGCCGGTGGGGAAACATAGTGCCCATATCTGGTCTAGACTCTAGTCCATAGATGGGCATTTAGTGGTTCGCGAACCGGAAGATTTCTGTAACTTCCAACACCGAGAGATGGGGCTGTGATTTACACTGCCGGCCTTTTCATATCAGTCACTCTGTACTGTACAAATCAAAACAATTGAGGGGGGCAGAAGCAAACGGGGATAAGTGCACTTTAGTTAGTTTCGAGGAAATGTGATTGAAAATGTTTAAGCTCTCGTAAATTCCGTGAAGTTTTAATTCTGATTAAAAAAAAAAGTATTATTTGGCATTGGTATTGATTCGAACTGAAAATTAAGAACCAAATCACTCTCCAAGTTTTTCAAATAGACTCGGTCTGAAAGACTAAAACGTCTGACAATACTAACGCTAGGACTGTTTAATTCTTTTAATATCATGAAAGTATTGCGAAAATTTTTCCAGCCACTCTCACCACATGTTTCAATGAATTCCCAGTCAGTGAAATTGTTTTAGACATGACCATGAATGCATTACGAGAGCCTAAGCGATCTCAAAAGATAAAATTTAATGATAACTTGTAAGACTGTGTTATCGGTATTTTGCTTTTTTATCAGATTCTCAGGTTTTCTTGAGCGAATATGTAAAGTTTGAACGACCGTATAAAATCATAGTAATCACGTTTCATAGTGGCAAATGGATATACCGTTCAATCAGATCACACATTAGAATTAGAATTAAAACTTCACGGAATTTACGAGATCTTATACATTTTCAATATCATTTTCTCAAAATTAACTAAAGTGTTCTTATAGCCCTTTGCTTCTGACTCCTTCAGTTCTTTTGATTTGTACGGTACAAAACGACTGATATGAAGAGAACAGCACTGTAAATCACAGCACATCTCTCGGCGTTGCAGTACGTTTCGAAGCATTTCCGGTTCGCGAACCACTAAATGCTCATTCATGCTCTAGCCCATCCCCAGAGTATCCGATAAGCTTCAGGGCCTGCAGCTCCAAACCCTTTTTATATAATATGAGCATCGGCAACCCATACTACCCTCAGATTTCACTGCAGCTCACTTAAGGTGGAGTATGTTGATGGAATGAAAAAACGGGAGTAGCCCGAGAAAATCCCTCGGCAACGTTAGATTTGCCACCTCAAATTTCATCACGATATGGCCGGGGACCGAACCCGGACCGTCTGAGTGGAAGACCAGCTCGCAGATGCTCGAGGCTGGTAGCTCATGTAATAGTTACATAATTTACTTCCCTCATTATTTAATGCATGACTCTGAGCCTGATCCGATTCGCTGTTGGTCTTCTGTGGGTCCGACAGTCCCCCTGTGGGTCTCTCTACTGCATATCCAGACCGCCCGCTAGTCTCATCCCAATGCGGGTCGCCATGTAATTCCTCTATTTTTCTGAGAAATCGCCCAACCCTTTCGAGCGGTCATCAGCCTCAATTCCGTGCCCCGCCGGATGTGGTCTAAATTGGCACAGCACATGGAATTTATAATCTTGAGGACAGGGCACGAGACTGTGTTGTTACCATTATTCCAAGCGAATGTAGGGCGGGATGAAATCTGAGAAGCGGCGCACACCAAGCATCCGTTGTCCGTTGGTTCAGGTAGGCCTATAAGAAAATTCAGTTTTCCTCAAGAGACCGCTGAGAAGACTTCATCCTTGAGAGAGAAATTTTAAAATATATTACAATATGCACTGAAGATGATATTTAATTTGTAATATTACGCATAAAGTCACTGGAGTGCTAGTTACCTCTTTGACGGTGATAGAAGTTGAAGTTGAGGTTTCAGATCTTGACATGTGGTTCGTAATCTGCAAAGGACATAATATTACGCTTTACAATTTTATAGCTTGAGACTATAATTATAGAAATAATTTACAAAAACTACTACCTTGTTACGTATGGTTGCCAGGTCTTGCGTTTTCCCCCTAAGCTTTAGGTTTTTTTCCTTATATTTTATTGCTTACATTTTTCTTTTGTCCGTAAAACTATTTCTTTCTTTTTTTTCTTTAATTCACGCACATCAAAGGATCCTATTCTGTAAGTCTTGAAATGTTGCAATTACATTGATATTGCATAGATGACACTGTTCCACTTTAACAGTTCCGTTAGCTTTTTTGTGAGTATTATACCAATATGCTGCATTATCTTGAAAAACACTTTAATTTTACACAAAACAATCAATATTGAAAGCTACATAGCTTTTCATCGGCCGGATTAATTGTTGAGCCCCAAGGTGTGCCCTTTGTAACAGTCTTATGCATCATTTGATCCGTGACGTATTGGCGCTTGGTTCAAGATGTGAAATGAACGCTGATTCGAGTCCTCACGGAAGTTTCTGCCAGTGTAATGAGCCGGTACCCGCCTAGCATCGTGATGAATTTGGGGAACTACAATGAGTAGCGTAACGACTGGGGAGACACGTTACTCCACTAGTGGTTGGATGATCGTTCAGAGTTTAATTTTATGCACATCAGTAATAATATTTTTAAAAGGCTTTAAGTTAATTTTACACTAATATCTTTCAAAGCGTCCACACCTGTGGAGTAACGGTTAGCACGTCTAGCCGCGAAACCAGGTGGCCCGGGTTCGATTCCCGGTCGGGGCAAGTTACGTGGTTGAGGTTTTTCCGGGGTTCTCCCTCAACCCAATATGAGCAAATGCTGGGTAACTTTCGGTGTTGGACCCCGGAATCATTTCACCGGCATTATCACCTTCATCTCATTCAGACGCTAAATAACCTAAGCTGTTGATAAAGCGTCGTAAAATAACCTACTAAAATAAAAAAAAATCTTTCAAAGCTATAAATAAAGATTAAATTTGTTTAAGCCTCCTCCGTAGACGTGAGGTCAGCAGCCGGCTGAATGACCTGGGCCTCCACGGATTTTATGCCTAATTAGCGGTATTAATATTTAAGACTCTAAGCCGTACCGAAGTCGCATGACAAGTCTATTACAGAAACGTTTTGCAGTCTCGTACTTTTCAACTATTACCTCACCCTAAGATACATGATATCTGCCACCAAGGCCTCCCTCCTTCTTACAAGTCAATTTTGTGACCAGTTTCACCCTAATTGTTATTACTCACCAAAGTACCCTAGTAGCCTGCACGGCACTTGCATTGATTTGACATTCTCTCACAGTTTTCGAACCGATTATTTCAAGGACATGTCATTTAGGAAACAAAATAAAACGGAGAGAAACTTGCTGGCCAATAATTTGTTAAAAGTCGTTCGCTTTTGCGTGAAGTACAACTTGTCTCGCACTACACATCCGACACTGTCCGGATCACATGATTTTTTTTTCCTGATTCGTGATTTGCTCTTAAAAAGTATCGGAAGGTGCGACAGTGTCTCGTTTTTCCACTCGACAGTACGGTTACATGCAAACACAGCAAAACTCGTTACATGTTCCTGTGAAGACTGCAAAAGTGACACGTCTGTTACACAAACGTATTTGCAATCTCGTACTTTTCTACTATTCTGTCGCTGTTCAAGAGAACATAATGGTACGATATGAACTGCGGGTTGCGGTTTTAGGTTACTCATATGGACCGATTTTTTTACCTAAACTTTTTGAGATGACATAAAAAATAATTTGACAACTGATAGACGAAAATGATTTCCAGTTATTTTACTGGAGTTTAAAAGAATTCCTTAAATCAACTCATTTGTAACATAGGGTAAACTAGGGTCTGTTGGACAGTCGAGCATGTTGGACACTCCGTACTTTAACGTGTTACCATGCCACTTGTGGGCACCACATTCAGCTAGAAGTCAATGACGGAAGTAGGCACGAGTGGGGCTACTTCCGTCATTGACTTCTAGCAGAATGTGGTGCCCACAAGTGGCGTGGTAACACGTTAAAGTACAGAGTGTCCAACATGCCCGACTATCCAACAGACCCTAGTTTACCCTATATTTTATGAACTCTTCTCCTTTTTCTTCAGATTCCTTAAATGAAACTAGCTTACGAAGCATTTATTCTCGGCACTTTTGGGTTACCTTAACGTATATGCTGGCCATAAATTAAGTACTCCAGTAACATAAAATTTTCATAAAATTAAAGTTTTATGTTACATATAGGCCTAGTTCGTATATTTGCTAGGATTGAGTTGTTTATACTCAGTTTAATGTAAATTATATGAAGGGTGCCGAGGGCGGAAAGAGGAAGTGTCACAAAACATAATTATCGAGGAAAACAGGTTTTAATACCTGAACATACCTGGTTTTGAACCAGTGTGCCAAATGTATAATGTTACCTTACACGAACATTTCCATTTTTTATTTATTTACTTTTTTGCGATTGGACAGTTCCATGGTCCCAGTTGCCACCAATGCAATGCGCTATATACCATAAAATCGCTAAATGGGCATTCTTTGTTTTACCTCTAAAGCTCTTCATATGGAAATTCTCTTGTATGCAATAAAGTATACAAAAAACTACATAAAGGAAGACAATGTTTCTACCGTTCTTTCAGGGCTCAGTACTCCAAAGTTTGCAAGTCCTGATACTTTTACCAGAGGATGTGCTGATTTTTTGCGCACTGCGACCACGGGTCTATTGTACGTACAACTCTCTGGGAGGGAGAGATTAGAGGAGAGAACTCTATCGGTGAATTTACAGCCCGGGAATAAACCACAGGAATACACCACACAGTTCTCCAATTGTCACCGGGCTTTACAGACAATTCGCGTATGTCAGCGGAACCAAATATCCCCGCGACATCGGCACCTGTTCATGTTCGTGAGCGTTGCACATAAAACTGAACAGTATAGCTGGCTGGCTACCTCCATTTCTTATTTCATAAGCTCTTATGCCACTGTTTGTAGTGTTTTTAATTTACTTGTCATTAAATAAATTGAGAATTAAGTGGAATGCAGTGTGTTAGTGAAATTAGATTTGTAAATGTAAATGAGAAATCGTCGATAAAACTCTCACCCTCCGACTTTGTTCACACAAATTTCATTACAGTCACCATCTGAAGTCAAACTAGAGTCCGCGGAATAATGAGCTCGCGCACGGAGACAGAGCTACCTGAAGGTTTGAGAACTTCGGGACGGAGAATATTAAGACTTCCACTCCGCAGTGTTAAAATATATTATTTGTTCAAATTGGAGTTCTGGTTGAATTTACAAGCCATTCCAACGACTAGCGTATGACCTGACCTGACCTCCACGCCACCGTGAAGTTTACCGCGCAGTAGAGTTCGTTATACTTAATGAAATCTGTTGTGAAATAGAACGTAATTTGTTGGTCTTGTGAAGGTAATTTTATTTGTAGAACTGCAAATACCCGTTTCTGAGTTTCCTATTTGAAAATTCAGCGTGATCAAAGCTTCTCTATAAGGTCAAACTAGACATTTTCACTTCGCGATTGAGCACAGATGACTAGGTGTACTTCCGTGCTGCTCATTTGACAAGTGTTTCAGCCTGCAGCAACAATGCTGTATAATGATATAGTGCAACTTTGCTCACATTGCAGAATTGGGTTGCTGAGCAGTTTTGGCTCGTGAGGTTACAGTTATTGTACAGCTTTCTACAGGGACATCATTTTATTTTTACTAACATTTTTAATATTAACTTGGCTATACCTCTGGATCAACGCCGTTTGCTACTCCCTTCCACGACTGGAGTTCGATGATACTGGCGTAATATACAAACATATCACCTTACTAGGTATAGGAGGGAAGAAAAGTACCAGTTCATCCATTTACGTAAATTAGGAAATATCGCGCTTTTGAGTTTGATCACTTTCATTAGGTTTTTGTTTAATCAAAATGCAGTACAGTATTAACAATAAGTGTTTTTACTCACTAACTGAGCTGTCCATGTGGACGTATTCATTATGCAGTGAATATTATACTGTCTACAGCACATTACCGTACAATATAGAGAATGAAGTTAAATTGAAAAATAATCATAATATGGATATTTAAACATATTTTTTAAAATTGTGGCCGTTCATTTCGATACAGGCTTCAGTTCTAATATGCATATTATCGCACTATAGACTATTGTACCTAATCCCAATTACCAGTTTCGTCTTTTGTACTAGTAACTCACGTTGAAATAATTCTGTACCTACTCTATAAATGAGTATCTTACGTGCTGTAAATTCAATCTTCATTTCTGCCCGATCCGAAAAGATAAAATTACTCAGACATACTATCTACTGTCCGTCCAAGTGGTTATGTCGTAGGGTCGTAGAAATGGAGGAAATCACGTGACAGTTAATTACTTAACGAGGCCCTTTTATTGAAGTTATTTTAAACAGTTGTATAATATTACGTAAACGTACAATTCCTAACAGAAATTAATGTTCTCAGAAAAGAGCTAAGACAGCCCAACCACTAGCTGGCGAATAAAGGTGGTGGGGGAAACCGGGATACGACGTAGGCAAATGGATGACAGTACCTGTGCAAAAATGATTCAGTATTGAAAGCTCTTTCGTCACTGGAAAACGCGAACATATTTTTGGAACGTACTGTTTACTGTGACCGTAAGGCTACTATGACTGTATATGCGGTCTTGGATCTGTGTGGAGGACGGTTGAACTTCATTAGTAGAAGGGGTGGGAGTGAAGTACATTCAAAAACTGAGGTACAATAATAATTGAAGCAAAAATAAAGTGATGTCCCTGTATAAATGAAGACTATTGTAAAATAGTGTTTTCATTCTCCCTTTACACTCTTTACCCCTGGAAGGATGTCGTGAGATAAGCACGACGCCTTGTCTGTAACTACGTAAGACATCCCAGACGGGATACAAACTCGGGATCGTGGCCACGCCACAGAAGTATCTGGGATCCAAGTGCGTGACGTGGTCGGAGTAGACCTTGAATCTCGATGTGTTATTTGGGCACGCGCGACGTTAAGCTGGTCTTACATTAAGGAGCGCGCGTGAGCTATCTTATGCCTGTGACAGCCCTGGTGCTTGGCAAGCGATTTACCGTTTCCACTATCATTGGATTTGTGTGTAGCAAGCAGATGACAGCTTGTAGGCATGGACCATGCGCGAAGAAATTTTTCCAATGTAAAATGTTTTCTCACTCCCTTTGAAATAGGCCTACACAACTCTCAGATGTTGGACTCGAAAAATATGAATGACTTCGTACGCATGCCTTGCCCAAGAATAAGGCAGGAATTTTTCGTACACTTGGATTAAGGTGTTTCCTATTATTTGTATTTAATTTAGCTTCTCCAATGAGAGGGATAACTTTGGGTGTGTCTAGAATCCGCCAGCTCATTCCAAACACAAGCGCAATAGTAATATGCGTTACAAGAGCGGTATGTTGAAGTTTTCATGTTTGAGGAAAAGTTTGAAAAAGCGAAACGTAGTTGAGCTTTTTTAATTTCCGAGAATTGAAAGAAAACATACCGCTCGTGTATCGTACATTATTTTGTGCGAAGATCGTTTATTACTTACCTGAGAGAGGAATTTCTAATTAGTTGCAATGAAATCTCCATCTTGGTTTCTGTTCAATGACGGCAAATTTGCAAAACAAAAATATCTATCTTCAACATTGTTGCTTTAAAATGTTTTCTGTGTTTACTATACTCCAGCAGGCCGTGGTATACGTCTGTCTTTTTTCCCCCAGTCTATAAATGCGAACTTAAAACAACGACTTCCTTAATGTTACATGCATCACGAATGCAGTAACTTTAGTGGAGTTGTAGAGTTTACTTAATTTTTGCAAATATTTAAAAACAATAATTAACAGTGCAATTTAGGTGAAATTGCAGTGGTAAGTTTCCAATTTATAATTATTACTATATTGAACGTCTCTAAAAATAATATGTTAAAAGCCTAAAGCAGTAAAATCAATATGTCACTTAAGCTGTAAGAAGAGGGAAATTGTTGTGTGTGCTAGGTTGGGAATACTGAATGTGGAATTTTAGACTTACCGCGGATTGGTTTTGTGCGGAAACTAAGCAAATACGCACGATATCGCACAAAATCCATTTTCTCTAGTGCAGGGGTGGTATGTAGGCATATTGTGCATATTAGATTTACTTTACATGCTATTTTAAGTGATCGTGCTTCATTTAATTTAGCAAGTTCCTTGTTAATATTTATTATTATTATTATTATTATTATTATTATTATTATTATTATTATTATTATTATTATTATTATTATTGAGTGTAATTAGTTACCACTACCACTATGTATTTACCCATTTGCAGTGTGAATAAATACACACATAGTGCACTTTTGCATTTATTACTCTCCAAGAATACCATTGACATAGCCGTAAATAACTAGCTGGGTTTTCGCTGCTTTTAAAGTCATTTCTTAAAGACATTCTTTCTTTCCTCAGTCTTGTTTGTATTCTAGTTTTAATTTTTTAAACATGCGAAACGGGGAATAATTCTATTAGCGAAAGGGAGGTTTTAACTAGTGTGTTAGCAAGTCTATAGCTCACACACGAGAGAAAGCGAAAGAATAAACTGGAATTTCTTGTACAAATTGTCGGCTACCAGCGATAAATTGGCGAAATGGTCTAGGCGACATGGTAGCAAAACGTCCATGCCAAACCACGTGAGTTGTCGCTTTGTGGACCAGCAGTCATTTGATGTGTTAAATGTTCACCATTATTGCAGTTAAGAGAGGAGTTGGGTGAAAATTCCAACTTCTATAATATTTTTTAACAACAGAGTTTATTTTTTGCACACATGCTTCTCTTGAAATACCTATAGGCCTACATGCTATAAATGTTAATTTCGTGTTACTTAAGTGGTTTTTGAGATTTACATTTCTTTTTTATAATGGGGCACATTTTCAAAATCTATCTCCTTGCACAAATGTTAAGAATGTTATCTACAAATGTTTGTATAATACCTTTGGTATATTTAAAAATATTGAGTATTCATAATTTAAATATTTTTCTTGAGAGAGAAAAAAAGAAAAAAGTTACTTTCTCACAATTTGATTTGTATGGTTTTTAGTGCGTATAGATATTACTTTTTATTATTAACTAAATATAAAACATCGTTATTATTAACTATATTTTATGAAGCATGCATAGAAAAATTGAACTTGATAGTTTTAAAAATTTAACACTCTTTAGAATTTGTGCCATAAACTAGAAGTGTCTAAAAATCACATTCAGAGCATACAGCGAAGTATTCAAAGAGCGCAGTCATTTAAATATATAATTCCTGACAGTTTCACGTGGAGTAGGATTCTGATACTTTGGTGGCAAATAGATTAGGATGTGTAGGTATAATTTTCCAGTAAAATAAAAAAGTAATAGTTGAACAAAAATTTTATTATCGACATTTTACTCGTCTTCCTCATTAAATATACTGGCGACAAACTTAGGTTTTTCAACTGATGGGAACAGGTTGCTTGCGGTTTTGTAGCTTCAAAGACTGAAAAGAAATAAATCGCTCCCAAGCAGATGGGGCTTCTGTCAAAGAAACCTGTTTTTGAGAAAAAAAATAATCAAAGCTTCATTTAAAACACATGCATTTCGAAAAAAAAAAAAGATTAAATAATTCTCTTCGAAAAAGTTGATAATGTTGCAAAAATGTTCTTAAAATCATTCCTCAGTGACGAAATAATTATTTATACCCTCTTTTCATGGAGTTTATTTCAAATTTATGTATTTGTTGGAAAAATAATGAAATATTGCAAAGTTGAAGGAAAAGTAGAGTTAAATACACTAAACAGAGTTTCAATGAAGTTTAGCAAGGTTTGAGCAACACAAATAGTTACGATTTTAGGAGACTGTAACAATTCACAGCAACTCGACGTTTAGTCATTGTGATATTCCATGTGTTCATTTTCAGCCATTGGCCATTAAAAGAATTTCTTCATAAAACTCAAAATCCTCTTGAGGTACATAAGAAATCAGTCTTCTTATATATTAAAAATGAAATTAAACACTTCTTGAGTAGTTTTTCCTGTTCATAGACACATTGTGGAGGAAAGATTGGCTTTGGTCTGCCAGAAAGTGACAAACGAAAAGTCTATTTTACTGCACTAGCACTGAATTGATTAGCTATAGAGTCAGGCAATTACTTATTGTAATTGAAGTGTGTCCTAGTGCTCGTTGAAAAATTAATTTTCTTGTTTCTGGGAATATCTATCTGTGCAGTTTCTTGTGAAATACATTATTTTTTTGTGCCAGTGCATTGTGGCATCATGTTTTAAAATCTAATATAATATCACCTGTTCCAATAATTTTTGTAACCTCAAGTTTGCTATTTTGTTCACTACTTGGTGCAATAATGATTTTTCTTACGGAGTAGTTTGTCATGTCTGTTCAGTTGTTTCTTATTTAACGGTCAATACGAAAGACTTGTAATGTTAATTGTCGTAAACAAATATTTCTTGAAATGGTATTTAGAATAACTGCTCTCTCCTGGCAATTTAATTCAAAGTTTCTATCACAGAGAAGGAAAGAATGTCCCCGGACAGGGAAATAGTGTCCACATCTCACTTGATATATGTCAGAGGAAGAACATTTGTTGCAAACAAATGTAATATTTTAAGGGGAGGCAGAGGTGAATATTTCAAAATCCACAAAATTTATCCGATTTGTTTGAAATTGATCATGGATACTAAGTATGTTATTAGTAATGGACATACCAAGTTTCAACTTTCTAAGTGCAATAGTTCTGTAAATATTAATAATTTTATAAAACTTTATATCGTTTGATATAAAATGCTCCATGCACCATATTGTAAGAAATTTTCAATATATTTTTTTTATTTATATGTTCAGAGAAGGTATATAAATAATGATAAGTATTAGTTTATTATGGGAATAATATAGTAATACAGTTATCTTGGTTTTAATTTCATACTTTTAAAGGGCAAAAAATCAAAAACTAACATCGAAATATGAAAACAAAGATAATAAAAATGGAAAAAACCAAATTTTCATTTTTTCTTCAGTTTTTGTTCAAAATTTCACCTCTGCCTCCCCTTAAAATTCCTGTTCGGAAAGAAAAGTTACATTTGTTTGGATCAAATTTCTGCACATTTGTATACAAATTATATCTGATTAGTGTAATGTGATACTACTCACTGTCCATTTTCTCCTCATTTTATCCATCATCTACAATATTAAAAATAGGCTAGAGTGAAGTCTAGGGGTAGCTCCTGTCTCCTGGGGCTTGTCAGGCTCCTCGCATGAGGACGGGACCTGGCTTTATCAGGGACTGAGGCAGGATGGCCCACCTGTCAGAGTCGGGTTCACAAATGCGACCCAGGCAAATTGTTGGACTTGCGCTCTATATATGCGATGATTTTCCAAGTGTAGTCCTCGTGAAGCCAGCCAACCAGGTGTAAGGAGTTAGGACGCGTCAACATCTAATGTAATG
Source organism: Periplaneta americana (assembly GCF_040183065.1). Lineage (NCBI taxonomy): Eukaryota > Metazoa > Arthropoda > Insecta > Blattodea > Blattidae > Periplaneta > Periplaneta americana. The sequence goes on from NC_091126.1 coordinate 9,143,724, forward strand.
AATATCATGCATCAACACTATCCATAATATTGAAGAAGAAGAAGAAGAAGAAGAAGAAGAAGAAGAAGAAAAAGGAAATAGTATCATATGAGTCACGCATTATCATTTGCAACAGAAAGGATAAACTTTAGTTTCGTGAATATTTTTGAGTTATGCATAATGGAAAGTCTCTGCACCTAGAACTTTAACACACGTGTAACTTATTTGTACAGGGACATCATTTTATTTTTATTCCATTTTTTATTGTATCTGAGTTTTTAATATACTTCACTCCCACCACCTCTACTAGTAAACTTTCTACTGTTCTCTACACAGAACCAAGCGTATACAGTCAAAGTCGCCTTACGGTCATAGTAAACACAAACAGTACTGAGTTAGTGAGTATAGTACGTTCCATAAATATGTTTGCTTTCAATATTGAGTCATATTCTCGCACAGGTACAGTCGTCCGTTTGCCTACGTCGCATCCCGGTTTCCGCCACCCGCTTCTGCCCGTCCCTCTGTGAAGCCTAGTGGCTGGGCTGTCTTAGCTCTTTTCTAAAGACATTAATTTCTCTTAGGAATTGGACGTCTACGTAATATTTTACAACTGTTTGAAATAACTTAAATAAAAGGGCCTCGTTAATTAATTGGCACGTGATTTCCCTCCTTTCTACGACCCTGCGACAAAACCACTTGGAAGGACAGTAGATACCATGTCTGAGTAATTTTATCTTTTCGAATCGGGCAGAAGTGAAGATTGAATTTACAGTACGTAAGGTACTCTGTTACAGAGTAGGTACAGAATTATTTCAACATGAGTTACTAGTACGAATGACGAAACTGGTAATTGGAATTAGATACAATATTCTATAGTGCGATAATATGCAAAAAAAAAAAAAAAAAAAAAAAGAAAAAAGAAAGAAAAGAAACTGAAGCCTGTATAGAAATGAACGGCCATCATTTTAAGATATGTGTTTAAATATCCATATTATGATTATTTTTTAATTTAACTTCATTCTCTAAATTGTACGCTAATGTGCTTTAGACAGTATAATGTACACTTCATAATGAATACGTCGGAATGGACAGCTCAGTTCGTGAGTAAAAACACTTACTGTTAATACAGTACTATATTTTGATTAAAGAAAAACCTAATGAAAATTATCAAACTCAAAATCGCGATATTTCCTACTTTACGTAAATGGATGAACTAATTTTCTTCCCTCCTCTAGCTAGTAAAGTGATTTGTTTGTATTTTAGCCAGTATCATGGAACTCCATTCGTGGAAGGGGGTAGCAAACGGTGTTTCAGGTTCTAAATCGTTAATCCAAAGGTATAGCCAGGTTAATATTAGAAATGTTAGTAAAAATAAAATGATGTCCCTGTAGTTACCCACTATATTCGTAACTCATACTCTTTCGAAATGGGCGACTTATAAGTGTTCCTGAAGAACATAATGCATTATCTTTAGAACTTTAAATTCACGCTCAATATGCACCACCATTCACTATAAATTTGTACCTCCAGTCGTTTGAAAATTGTCAAACTGCAAGCATTTTAGATAAGCGTAATATACAGTATTCCGTCTTGACGAAGAACATTAAACTGGCATTTCTAATGTGCATGTATTCATTTCGTATAAATTCATACCCCTAGTACTTTAAAATTTACGCACTCTGAAGTATTTGAGATAAACAAAACGCATTCTCATCCGAATTGGAAATTTGAAACTTTATGTGCAAACTATTCCAAACCATTTCTAATAAGTTCGTACCTCCACTCGTTTCAAAATAAAGATTCGTAGATGTTCAAGACTGCATGATGTGGGAATTTAAACTTTAAAAAGAATATTACAACTGCAAAATAAACAATAATTGTTTGAAGTTTATGGTAGACTATTTATTTTGAGGTTATATTTGGACCACTATATCTTAGAGTGTGATTCTGAAGTTCATAAGCGACAGTTCATAGGAATATAATGCTATATTTCGTAGAACGAACATTAAAATGAGGTTTTGTTGGCACAATGCCCTCTGCCATGCAATATATAACCTTAGCAATTTGTATAACAACTGTGTGATGGAAACAATGCAACTTTGTATCTTTATGCCTTTCTTAAACACTGCCTTTTCTCGCACAAAGAAAGTAATAAAATGTTTGAAAGTAAAATCACTATTTAGAAGTTATACTGACAAAGGAACCGTCCCAGGTCATTGCGCTTGATTTTTAATGAAAATACAGATTTAAGCTAATACTTGTTCGTTAAGAAAGTGGTGGTAGTCGTTCGTTTCGCGTTTTCCTCGTTTACGAAATATAATGACTTGAAAATCGATGCTACTTATGCCGCTTCTTGTGCGCACTCTGATCCTCATAGTTCCACGACACCACATCACAGCTCTCGCATTAATGCTCTAGTCTACTTTAGTTTTCTATTAGCTCACATTAACACAGTACTCTTGCTGAAATACAAATTCAATTTGAATTTAAAATATGTATTAATTTTGTGACTCACCTTAAATATAAAAGTGTGGATTCGAAATGAAAAGGGTCAGGACAGAGAGCCATTGAACAGTACAAACATTTTATACAGGCTGGTTTTTCACACTTTTCTGTAACACACTGTTTTCAACATGCAACATGTTGCGAGAACGTTATCAAATTTTCTCACATGTTTCACCTCTGCTACACGTATAGCCTATTAGCATGTCTTTGAGAACAGGTGAATGAAACTGGTTATACACAACAGAATGTAATGTCATTATGAATCCCCTATCGTGAAATGTATCTTGAATGTTTTCACAGATAATTTTATATCTGAAATACTCTTCTAGCCTTTGAATTACAATTTTATATTGTCTAAAAAATACACATCCAAGGGTTGCACAAATCTTGGTAGTTTTTGGAGGGCCAATTTGTGCTTTTTTTGTCTTGCTATGTTAAGTATTGTTTACTTCATCAGTAAATGGTGTCTCCTATCTAACCACTCCAAGAATCCAGAAGTAGTCATGTGTCTTTCTTAACATCCGTGAGAAATACATCTTTTAACCATCTTCTCATGTGAATGTTTGTCAGTTTACCGGAACTAATTGCATCGACCATGATCAAGACATTAAATGGCTTATCTTTGTCTACCGTTACACTATGAAATGTTTCATTTAAAACAATTTTTTTTTCTCGAAATATATATACAACTCTCTGCTATGTCTCGTGTTGTAATTTATGATATTCGCACAGTAAATGTGTGTACAGTGCAAAATGTGGTGAATTATATCCAATTTTATTGCAAAAAGGGAGTAAGTCCATTATTGTTTCATATTTTACCCCTATAAATTTTGTTTATAATAAACGAGTGTGATGAAATGAAAGTCCTAGGTACCTAGGACATACTCTGAAAAAGGAAAGATGTCCACTTAAAATTTGTTGAATTCTTATAACATTTTTTGTTGTTTTCCACAACTTTGTAAGAATGGAGCTACCTCGTTTTTGCAGGGAACTCTTCATATATTAAATTGATCTTGAACAGTGCATTCGAAAAAGCATAATCTGATAGGCCTATTCTGAAATCCTAAATAACCATGGCTTACTGATGACGGTCTATCTCGAGGACAGAACGAACAGTCTTCTTCAAACGGAGACGTCTGTGTGTTCTTTAATTTAAAACAGTATGACGAGTCCGTCTTCAAGTCCAGACTGTTTTGCCTGTGTCAGTCACCATAGATGTTACAACTCCGGTCCCAGAGATGCTGTTACTCTGTTCCTAGAATGACTACTTATTGTCTCATTCGTGCCTGCTAAAGTGATATAAACGTCGTTTCTACAGGATGGCGACGTTGCCGACTACTTTGTCCCCATTTTCCTTTTAAGAATTCTGAAAGCGAACAAACACTTAGATAGTTTGGAAATTGAAACACGGTATTCAGTCCCAATATGGCATGCAGCATTCCTGGAAGTCCTCGGACACCTGTCGCGGCGCCGAGGTCACTGACTGGCGGCGTCTGTCCAAACAGACTGGGTTTGACTCTAGGGCATATTCAGTAAGGCAGAGTGCTTTTGTCATATGGTTCTAGTAGGCTTACTTGAATTTATTCCGAAATTCTCCTACTAATACTCTAATTTCACTAAGTACATCATTAGGGAAGGCAACAGGAGGGGACTTATCTCTTGGATCAGTTTTCAGATGTAGCTACTACAGGAATTTTGTCTCCCAGGTGACGGAACTAAAATGTAGCTGTGTGGATGTTTTAGCATGTTTCAAACATGATGCAAAACCAAAATATCTCGTAACATATTCAACACCGCAAAAGGTTTAAGAGAACATGTGCGTAAACACATGGAAAAAATTATTTTAAGTTTGCTAATATTGTAACTGCAAATCCACAAACAATTTGCAGCGATAATTTGTTTTAAATTTTTTCAGCATTGTAATAGATAATTTAGGAATATTTTAAGGCGTGATATACAGAGTGATTTATATAGAACTGACACATTTCTTTCATTAATTGTTTCAAAACGGATTGTGCTAGCGACAACTTATTATACCTAAAATGTAGAGGAATTTTGGGAGATTATTTACCTCTATAGCAAATGTTGTCCGGCGTTGTAAAATCCGGAGATCTCGGTGGTCACAGGTTCCTGGAAATTATTCGGTCGTCACATAACCGGATAAATGGAACCATGCTTCATCTGTAAACCATGTGATGGACAATATGGCAGGATTTTGCACAATGAACGTCTGAAACCAACAGCAGAATGTTCTGGAGTTTCGATTCCTTGTCACTAGATGCCCAGATGTTTATGTTTTATTCCTATTGTTGGCAGCTGTTTTCGACATTTTGTGTCAACGTGAAAATGCAGTACACATTAAATCAACGACTCTTCCTTGTGAAGCAATACTGGATTACTAATTCAATTACAGCTACTCAAAGGGCATACCAGAGAGAATTTGGTGTTCGTAATCCTCCCAAAAGAAACACAATACTGGGACTGGTAAACAAATTGGAAACAACTGGATCTCTGGTAAGTGAAAAGGGCAAGCATCGTTCATCTAGGCTTCCCACGGTTGTTGTTGACGTAAGAGCACGACTGGAACAGTCACCCAAAAAATCATTAAGACGTTTGTCGCAGGAGACAGGGTACACCTACTCAATGTGCCAGAGAGCCTAAAGCCATATAGGGTTACGGTTGTTCATCAGCTACAGGAACCAGATAAGGATTAAAGATTGAATTATTGTCGTTGGTTTCAGACGTTCATTGTGCAAAATCCTGCCATATTGTCCATCACATGGTTCACAGATGAAGCATGGTTCCATTTATCCGGTTATGTGACGACCGAATAATTTCCAGGAACCTGTGTCCACCGAGATCTCCGGATTTTACAACGCCGGACAACATTTGCTATAGAGGTAAATAATCTCCCAAAATTCCTCTACATTTTAGGTATAATAAGTTGTCGCTAGCACAATTCGTTTTGAAACAATTAATGAAAGAAATGTGTCAGTTCTACATAAATCACTCTGTATAACTTTATGTGCACACTTTTTATTTAGGCCTACTCACTATTACATACTACGTGAAAAAAAAGATATTTAATTTACATTTAGCCCTAGTGCACATATCTAAAGAAAAAACATATTACGTCAGAGAGCTTAAAAATTTGTGTAGACTTACAGAAATCAAGTATGTTGAAAGTGTAGTACCGTACTGATGTAGGCATTTCAAATATTTAGGTACACAGAAATTATAAATTTTTATTAGAGTGACTTTTATAATCAAAGGTAAAGAAAAAATTCGCCGTAATTAATCACATAAACGCTATTATAATAGTCTACTTTACAGAGTGTTTTGTTAAAGACTATTAGTAAATTTTTATTCAAGTTTCTTTCATAGTTTGTTTTTGTTAAGCCCACACTCATATGAGGGGGTCACAACCCGAGTGGACCAAGTCCACCAGTGATCAGTTTGTGGATTAATACAATCTGGGATGAAGAAAACTTAGATTTATTCATTGCCATAACAAACAAAGTCCATAACTCATTTGTTACTCCACAGAGGGCAGCATTTCCTATGGAAGGTGAAGTTGCTAAGCGTGAACCAGGAACTTTGACTCAATATCTCAGAACTATTCCAGTGGACTTGGTCCACTCTGGTTGTGAACCCCTCATATATGGAAATTTTTATAAGTGACATCCCGTATCTGTAAATTTGCAGGAGAATAAAAAAACTGATTTAAAAATAGATGTTTTTATCAAAATAGACAAACAGGTTGCAAGATTTTCTAATCGATGACCATATTAGTAATTGTCAAGTTTTGTGAACGTAATAATAATGTAGTTAACCTAAATGCCACTTTGCACATACGAGTTATCACTTCTTAGTCGAAATATGTATAATCACATAATAAGTAGTAGTGAGCAAAGAAACTATTCACCTAAAAGTTATGTCTCATCTCTTAAAATATTTCAAAATGATTCAATATAACGCTGTAAAAATTGCATCAAATTATGTTTACAAATATGTGTAATTCTGCAGTTTAAAAACAGCAGGTTATTATGATTGTTTCATGCATTCACGTAGAAGTCCTCTTAAATTGAAAGGAACCTTTCCAAATAAACTGAAAACCACTTTATAACAGAAGTACAGAGAGTAAATACCAAAAGGAAGCTTAAATGATAAAAAAAAAGTAATAAATTGTCAATTAAAACAGACGTAAAGCAGCTTTTAAGTGTATTCATACAATCGGGTAAGTAGCCTTTCTGTGAAGCTGTTGGAATGCACTTATTTTACTCGACTCTGTGATCCTTCGCCTTTCATCGGCTAGACTTGTAGACCAGATAAATATTCTGTGTTCGACGTCTTATGTCAAATTAGATTTCTATTGGCAAGAAAAGTAGTGTTCCCCAGTCTCCCCATGTTAATGTCGTGTTTAGTACGTATTAGTTCCAGACCCCACATACTTCTCAATTCTGTAGCCTTTCATAATCACATAGTTCTAAATATCATCCATCTTTTTTTTTTGCGACGGGCCTGCCATCTGTCCGGGAAGTAACACTTATTGGTTGGGTGTGCTCCTCCTGTCTATCGAGAGGAAAAGGAGGCTCTAATATCATGAGTGACAACCACACCTCATAAAAAGTGTGAAGCGTGTTCAACGAGAGCATAACACAGTCCGTAGTAGACACTTACAGAATGTTGCCTCTAGTGTAGCGCAAGATGTCTTCACGGGCGATAAGAATAAGAGTTATTCAAGTGTTAATATACAATGCTGCATTTTTACTTTATGTGTAAAAAAAGTTTGTCTTGTAGCTTGTATTAACAGCTACATTTCTTCTGCCAATTTTTGCGGTGTTTACCCGTGTACAAACTATCACTGGATTGTGATATGATGTCAGAAGTTCCCTGTTATCTATATCAGCCATATCAGTGCTTATGTTCTGAACATTTAAGATCAACACATTTGGTTTCTCATTTACGACAGTTCTGTCTTACGATAGCCTCGTCTGAGAACATTTTTGTGTGTCCAGTTTGTGAAAGTTTGGCTTGAAGTTGTGTATTGTATGTATAATGTGACTATGTCACTTTCTTCGCACAGTTTAACAGCGAGGGTTTGATAAATACTTTTGCTGGATATGCCTTGCTCATATATTCGTATGGAACTTATTTCTTGTAAATAATGTGCTCATTAAATATGTCTCCTGTGAAAGTTAGCAGATATGATCGGATCCTGAATAGCTATAGCAAGAACTTACGTTTTTGAAGAGGTTGCCTCTTTTTCGAGCCATTTATTCACTAGTTCATTGAGGCATTTTGTAGAGGTAACCTGAAGTTGCTTCTTACGTCATTCTGTTTCTCTGTATAGTTTTGTTAATACCTATACCAGAATCAGTTCTGCCATTTCAATTTAATGTACCGTAGTAGTGTTTGCTTTTGTCTAGTTCGCAGACTTTGTGATTACATATACCCTATTTCATCATTATAGTATTGTCTTCAGATTCTCCATTGCTAAATAAGCGCTCAGCATTTATAAGCTCCTTATTCCTCTTTAAGCCAAACATGGAGTACAAGCAAGCTATGGGTGCATCATTATCAGTATCATTATTAGCATTATCCATCATTACACTGGAAAATGAGTAATCTTCACTGGTTGAATCAATACTCGCAGGCTGAAACACCATTTGAAAAAGTGTAAACCGGTAACTGCTGTAAAAAGTTCTTGTTTACAAAAACAATGTAGCTAGCAATTGAGGCTCTAAGAAACATTAAATACGTTTAAACATAACGTAAAATGTTACGTTGTATTAGAATTTGAGTAAATTATGTACTAGACGTTAAAAAAAAGACAAACCACATGCTTTATATCTGTCGTCGATTTGCAAAAGGGGCACGTCCAAAATAACAAAGTGTTGGGATATCGCAAAAAAAAAAGCATAAGACTTAAAAAATTAAAATTTTCGTGAATCTTGGATGTATGTGTTCATAGTCATCCAATTAGAAAAAAAATATATATACGAACATTTTAATTTAACTTAGTTATAGTTCTTGCGATTTTCTAACACTCTTATTTTGAACATATCCTCTTTTGAAAATCGACGACAGAATCTTGACTACAATAGGGAAAGGTAATAATAATAATAATCCGTGGCGCTACAGCCCGTGAAGGGCCTAGACCGACCAGCCGGCTGCTGGCCTCACGCCCACATGCCGAAGCAGAGGTGGACGATCATCCAACCAGAATGGAGGTATCGTGTGGTTAGCACGATGATCCTCCCAGCCGTTATAGCTGGTATTCGCAACCGGATTTCGCTACCTATCGTAGCTCCCCAAGTGCATCACGATGCTGGGTGGGCACCGGTCCCATACACTGGCCGAAATTTCATGAGAAAATTTCTTCTCCCATGAGGACTCGAACCAACGCGCATTCCGTAACGCGAGTCCTAGGCAAGATGCCTTAGACCGCGACGCCACGGCGCGGGACAATAGGGAAAGATACGTAACTTTAAAATCGCAGTTTACTTGATTGGTATTCAATATGAACTTATATTTTCCTATCGATATCGTTGAGCATGCTTGATAAATTCCATATCCTACCAAGTGTAATGCATTTTGATAAAGAGGGTTAAAGACAAAATGTTTATATTTGGTTTATAGGCAATGGCGGCTCCTGCATATTTCTTAAGAGGAGGAAAGAAGTTAACAGCACGAAATGACATCTTCTTGAATGAAACATGCTACAAATTAGCCTACATGCATACATGTAAGACCAGGTAGTGTTGGGGTTGGCCTTCTCTTTTGTATAGCAATAATCTGTTCTTGTAAACTGAGTTTCCTAAATTGTCCAAAATATAATAAGTTTTCACTTCCATTCATTGTTCAATAATTGCGCAAATTAACAATTACAAGGAAATTCACAACCTCGTAGCATTTTTCGAGCACACTACAGCATCACACGTGTTGGAAGAGACTAGCTACCAACTCGTAACCGGATTCGTTTTACGGAAATGGGAATGGGAAATAATCTGAGGAAAGCGAGAACAGTGCACCCACCCACGTGATCTGTGTTGCCATATGTACATTTTACAAGTTCAGTATCACATGCTTTTGAAGAATGTCAGTTCTTGTAAAGTCGTACTATCATTATTGTTCAAAGCTGCCGGTGCCCGATTAATTTTTTATGTTAAAAATGATGTAGTTTGGAGTACTTTCAATTTCAAATATATTTGTACAAAACTGACAACTTGGCTGTTGCCCTGTCTAGTAAACAATGAATAGAAGTGAATTTCAGGGGCCAACGGTAAGTAACTATAACGTCATTGGGGCCAACTACGTAGAACTACTTCCTCTTTGTTTTACATAAACCCGACTTTAACTTTCAAATATCCACGAAAGTTTCAGACATGAATAGTAGCCTATATAAAGTGCAATGAATAATATTTTTGATTTATAATTAAAAAAAAAGTTTACATGTGTCTTTCATAGCGTTGCGTTAAAACTGTTTTTGTTGTGTCTCCTCCTAGATGTGTTATAGTCTGGTTGAATGCAACATCGTTAGGTGGCAGCAGTAGCGAGCTTGCTGCACGACCAGTCGGTTTCTATTTCCCGCCCGTGCGCTGATTCAGAGGAGGATCTCCTCCCTCTCCGTCCATTTACTTGCTTTAAAACTCTGCTTCTTTCTCTGGCCGCTAGTGCGCTGTTGTCTATGTGTGTTAACTGCAGTAGAGGAGGAATGGCGTGCCTTTCCTCTACACAGACAATCTCGCATCCTTCTCACAGTTTTCTACAGCACATGAGTGCGCGTCGTTTAAAACTCGATCACCGAGGTTTACTTATAGCTGTGAACTTAAAAATGATCGAATCTTCCTCGAATTTCAAGGCACATATTTTATTTGGTATTTACTTTGAAAAGAAGAAAATGTGAGGAGGACGTTCCTCCCTTTCCTCCCCCGAGGAACTGCCACTGTTTATAGGTGTAGCTGGTAAAGTAATTAGTGTTCAAGGATTACGGAGAGCCATGTAAAGCTTTTGTGCTTCGAAAGTCTGACTATTGTGCTACTCACATGCAGATTTTACGCTATTTTCGAAGCTCTTATCGTACTGTCAACTACTGTAATTTTTCTGTTTAATACATATCAATATATGATTTTCCAAGGGAATTTCGATCTGATTTTGGAAGATTCCCATGTTGAGAAGTTAATTGCATTAAATTTCAGGAACTGAAGACATGCGAACACATGATTCCAGGCACACTTAGATATTTGGTATATGAGCACAAGGGCACATAGCAATTGGAGACATGGATACGAAGACATCTACACAAGATGTGTGCGCATCTAGACACATTAACGGGTACATGCTTGAATGATATGAAATTCATGGACTACACAGTGATTATGAATAAATTCATGCAAGATTGAACGTCACACGTTAGATGGGTGCATGTGGAAAAGTTAAAGATGCTGACAAAATAAACAAATTGAGATATAAAGTATTGTCTAAAGTAATTAGGGTGCAAAGGAAACTCATGTTTTCGCTTGCAAAGGAACACTTCCAGCATTTCAAACTATTTCATCTCCAATCCAGACAATGAGTTGGGCTAAGTCCATTTACAATTGAATGTCAACTTTAAATCAGGTGTATTTGTACCATTACAGAAGTGGGAAATTTTTAGAAACCGACTGTAGGCCTAAAGTAGGGGGTATGTGATCAAATACTGTTTATCCTGAGAAGCGGGTGTGCGTGTGAATCGTGAAAAATTCCGCGGGGAAAAATTCATGTTTCATCCGAATTTATTACAATATTCTGCTTCCATTCTGTTCTCTTCACCTAGAATCCAACCTGATCCACAGGTTTGCCAGGAGGAAATGATGTCGCTGAGAGAAAATTCATGTTTTCTTTACTACTACTACTACTACTACTACTACTACTACTACTACTACTACTACTACTACTACTACTACTACTACTACTACTACTACTACTACAACAAATATTAAGAGGTATAATAACAGTTCCTATTCTTTCCTTTTCATCATCTGTGGAATTGCTGTGAATTACTTTGTCGCTTGTATGTTATTTGTTGAAAGGGCAATAAAAGCAAGATTTATTACGAACAGACTGATCTACAAACTCACTGACATCATTGGAATGGGGCATTGTGTGCGCATGCTCGCTACAGCAGGTGTTGGTGTTCAGCTTGTCCTTGCTGAGACTATATAAGGGTGCAACCTTGTGATCCTCCAGGTCATGCACCTATCCACTCAGGAGTGCTTCTTTCCTATTTATGTTACGAAGAACATTGCATTTTCACTAGCGCGTTACATCATGTCGGACGAGCCAGAAAAAGACCCTCTTTTACAGGTGGAATTTCGAATACTCGTTTCTTCTTTTCTTCCATTGAGTATACAATATGTCTCATATTCCAATGCTCTTTCTTTTCTTCCTTAATCTTCTATTTTATTTCTTTCTTTACTACGTAGTTTCCGTTCTTTTCTCCTTTCTTCCTTCAGTGCCTCATTTTTCCACAATCCACTGTGGTCTAGTCCTACCGTGCTAGATATTGAATCTGAGGTTCGCAAGTTTAATCCCGGTCGAAGACATTGGATTTTAAAAGGCGATAAACTCTTTACCATGGCTTCTTCCTGAAGGGAAGTAAATCTATGGAGCCCGTGACGTAGATGTACGGCACGTAAAAGAATCTAGTCCGTAATACTGTATATTGTTATTTAACGACGCTGTATTAACTACTAAGTTAGTGTCGATGGAATTGGTGATAGCGAGATATTTGGCGAGATGAAGCCGAGTATTCGCCATTAATTAATTAAAGTTGGGGAAAATCTCTGAAAAAACACGAGGTAGGCCTAATCAACCATGTGGGAATAGAACCCACGCCCGAGCCCAACACCCGAACAGCAGGCAAAGGCGCTACCGTCTGAGCTACGCCGGCGGCCGGCTCTGGAAAAATTTGATTTTCTTGCCCACGTTGAATTGCATTTCTGACTGAACTATGCAAGGTGCAATAGAAAGAATGCCAATATTTTATAGAATCCTGTAGAAATACGTATCCCATAGAGTATTAGGATAAAATTGCCTGGGATAAATGCGAGCAATGCTGAAAAAAAACACCCAGTGTCGAGCAGGATCAAGACAGAATCGCCCATTTCCATCGGTCCTTTGTCATAATACAGACTACAATTTCTTTTTTATTTTCTACTCCAGCTTTTATATGTGAGCTAGGTTCCGAATGTCCTTATCCTGACGGCATGTGTCGACTGTTTTATCAACACGTATGTGCATTCGCCTTCTTTTGGTGCCATCTAATCCTGAAACCTCACGGTCGTATCTCAGTCCAGTAGCATGTGCTTCAGGAGTTTAAAAGTTCGGGTTCGCAGCTTGTTGTTCCACTCTTCGACTGAGCTGTTGGTCCTGTGGTTCAGGCCGTTCCAAAGTCTGATCGGGATATTTGGATTCTGGAGCCATTGATCTACAAAGTAGTTGAGAAATTAATTTTTGTTCTCTACGTGTCGAACTTTGAATTTCCAGCCAAACGTCCTCTACTTCTTCGATGGTGTTAGTGCCAAGATAGCACACATCCCAACGTGGAGCCTCACATCCTCATCATTTGTGTAATCTTGTACCAAACCAGCGTCCTGAATTTTGCGCCAAAGAATTTGATTGAAATGGTAGTCACAACCCTGAATTGCACAGTCGTGAAAGTTATTTTCCCATAACCACAATTTTAAAGATCACATAATCCAGATTGGGCGCATTTTCCCCTGTGGTCAGTAGATAGGGCGCATTTGTCCACGTTTAAACATTGTGAAACAGGGTGGGCGCTCTTTTCTCGGGCGCTAATGTCCCTGATTTATCACGTAGAGCACCACTTGTCGTTATCATGTCTTACCCCTGACCCAGAAAATGAAGACGGACCCCTCAATTCGGACAATGGGGCTGGGACTGCACTAGTTGATATGTAATTTCCTGATATGGGCTCATTAATTTATGGCAAAAGTGATAGCTAAGTATTATCCATTTTTGGAGAGTTGCTGTGAAGTTCGAGTAGAGAGATCACAAAAAAAGAGAGGGATAAAAGAGGAAGAAGAAATACACAATACCCATAGCGATCGAACTTAAGATCTCCATCTGATTCGACTCCCAATTAAAGCATCTAGCATTAGTTTCTTATTACTAATTTTCTAAGGATAAGTGCAAAGTATTAAAATAATTTCACCGAATGCCACGTTCATATAGGTGCCTTTCTCTCGCCAGGTAATTGTTAGAATCACCACCATCATAATTATGTAATTTCATCCTTATGGTACTTTAAAATTCTCCATTCCTAAGAGTGAATTTCACAATAATTATTTAGAATACAAGCGTTAAAAATTACATTTTATTTAGTAAGTAAGAATGTTTGCAAAATGAGGCGGTTCTCACTGACCGTGTGATCAGTACAATGCAGGGCTAAGTAGTGACGTTTCAGACATGTACGAAACAAGTAACAAACACTCATCCCCGTGGAATGGAGATTATCTCTGTCCACGCAGGAAATGGAACAATATTCGCGCTTATTAACTGAGAGTAGTTTATTGCAACATATCAAAATGAAACACTAAAGGCGATTTAAATTATTGTAAGACTTTCTTTCCGAAGTAGTTCTGGTATTCTGTGACTTTCAATGCAAGAAAAAATGAACACTTACTTGGCGAAAAAAATAATATTCACAAGAACGTATTTAATGCTTGAAGTAATAGAAGGGTCATTTAAGTGTAGATACAGGTACGAAGTTGCCAAACAGTCACATACAATCTCTTCAGACTCAGTTTTGTATCAGAAATAAAACAGTAATTTCCCTATCTATCTTCACTTAGAAGTGTTCTTGGTAAGCACTCTCTTCGATCATCGGCGTGTGTTTTGTAATTATTATTGCTCATCGGTGTCGCTATCGGAGCAGGTCGGGTCGAGAAACAATCGTGACACCAAAAATGAGATGTCTAATAGCAAATCTTGTATACTGTTATCCTGAAGAGTTAAGGAGACAATAAAAAATATACATAATTTTACCCTCAGGGGCTGATATGCATGAGACTATAATGGCATAAATTTGTATAACGTTCATTGAATCGCCAATAACGGAAACTGTAAAGAAATGGGTGTATAGAAACCATTACGGCGTTTTATTCATTCAAATTATATAACATTGTAGACTTTAATGACACAACGTTATCCTAAGGTGCGGCGAATATCAAATGTGAAGCGAACGATGTGAGCGGAACAACGATACAAACAACAGTGGCGATAAATAAGATGCTCTTCAATCGAACGTACGTAAATCTCTGTGACAGCATGGTCTCTTCAAGGCTACGTAATGGAATGCACTCTTTGATGCTTCTTACAGTATAAAATTGGCAAGGACGCTTTTAATAGACAATGGAGCAAATTCTGGGGACCCCTGGAAAAAGAACTAAGGACGAGACTAGTGAAGTGTTTTGTATGGAGTGCGATATTGTACGGGGTAGAAATATGAACATTACAACGAAGTGAAGAGAAGCGATTATACGCATTTGAAATGTGGATATGGAGAAGAATAGAGCGTGTTAAATGTACAGACAGAATAAGAAATGAAGTTGCCTAAGGATCACAACACAAATCCAACTTGGGCTGGAGCAGGTGTGTTGTGATCCTTAGACTACTCGTCAAACCCAGAAAATGTACCAACACAGTTACAATTGAATACCTGAATTGACAAACATCCCAAGTCCAAAATTTACCGAAATCGACTTTTTACCTAACAAGTTGTATTTTACATAGGCTATGATTCTGTAAAAAAGAATATCCTGAGTCCGACTCTAAGTCTGTGTTTGGATCATACACATATTTATTTCAATACTCATAATGCAAGCCTATATAGTTTCTTCGCGGTTCTTAAAAATGTACTTCAATGGACTTGGAATGTTAGCCATTTCAGGTCTTCCATTAGAAATTATTTTACTGCAGGAAACATTTCACCGGACATAAGAAGGCTTGTGTCGGCAAAAATCAGAAAAAAAAAAGCACTTCTGAATTACGCGAGAAGTCAGGAATTTAAATTTATTTCTAGAAGTGTGATGATGCTCATGTAAGTAAAACTGCTTAAGTTAAAGAGAAGCTATGTTTATTATTTGTTATATCCTACTAGTTTAAATTAACTGCATTTATTACAGAGGTACATGCTGCAAAACATGCTTTTGTTTCTTGTTTTCTTGTATGAGCGTAACACATTATCTCTTACTCAAGAACAGTTTAATTCATCTTGCAGTGGTAGGCCAATAGAGTTCATTTTGCTCACCCCTTCTTTTTCAACGCTACTGCCTGCAGAATAGATTCATTGAAACCCGTGAGCTCTTGGTAGCACGTAGAGTCTTTCACGTGTTCTGACCTTGACATCCCTGCCATACGGCATTTGATCATATCTTTGGGGAAATACTGTAGTTCCAGACCGAGTGCAGCCGCCTGCAAGGCCGTTTTCAGGAAGTGATGTGCGAGAAGAGTACCATCCATAAGTCTTGCAGCTGGTATCGTGCACAAACGGGTTACGCAGGGTTACGAATTTGACTGTTTTGCCTTACCGTCAATCTCGGTAAAACTGGTTTCTCCAGACAAGTTCCTGGCATTTTCTCCTACAGCCGTGACATTCAACAAGAAATTACCATTATATTAATTTCCCATAATTTGTATCGGAAACCATTAACTCAAATTTTGTCCCAACGTCTCGTGTGCTGGGTGTAATTTACGTGGCGTAGAGAAACTAATATTTTCACTCTTTCCTACGCAACGTAATACATTAATTTTATGGAAGTAAATTAATAAGCTACGCACTCCACTGCGTGCTTGACTCTGTGTTCCTGTGTCTTTAATTATCGAGCCACAAAATGCTCATTTTTTCAGGTTTATATTTTCAAGTTTCGTGGGAATATAACCAAGTTCGTCGTACTTGTCTTGTATTTTCAGAGGTCTTCCTGCGTACACATCGTCTTCAACTTTCGATTTTAGTACAGTATCTTACTGACCTCAAAATCACAGATTATAAGCAGGACTGAACTCTTCGGAACTATGCTGTGAACTTCAATAGATTTTGTCATTCCATCCTTTTAAATCTTTTGGACTATGAGATCAAAATATGATCACGTAAAATCTACAAGTTTGTAGTAAAAGTTAAAGGTGCCGCCTCCGGAAAGTGTTCAAAGAGAGTTCTCGAAAGGAGAACAAATTTTGATTCCCTTTTAATATTGACCCCTTTGAACAGGATTTCTTCGGGCAGACCATAAAGGAAAATGAACAGGGCCTCCAACGTTTGGAAAACATTGAGTGAGATGAAATACTTCAGGTATAAGTTAAAATAAATTAATCTTATAAATAATGATAGTGCCTAATAATAACATAACAAATTATTGGGTGCACTCGGGCCACATGGGCCCATATAAGTTGGCGCCACTGAAAGTAAACGAAGTCAGCATTACGCACAAAGACATTATCCATTACCACATTTATACAGAGTGATTTATATAGAACTGACACATTTCTTTCTTTCTTTATTTCAAAACGATTGATGCTAGCCACAATTTGTTATACCTCAAATGTAGAGTATCTTTGGGAGATTAATAACCTCCATAGCAAATGCTGAAAATTCTTTATTTATTCGGCTGGAAATTCACTTAATGGCCAGTTTTTAACGTCAAATTAAGCAGGAGTTTTGATTCCCTGTCACGAGATGCGCAGATGTTTATTCTTTATTCCTTATTGTTGGCATCTGTTTTCGACATTTTGTTTCAGTCACTGAAAATGCAGTACACATTAAATCAACGGCTCTTCCTTGTGAAGCAATACTGTATTACGAATTCAATTACAGCTACTCAAAGGGAAAGCCAGAGAGAATTTGGTGTTCGTAATCTCCCCCCCCCCCTCCAAAGAAACACAATACTGGGACTGGTAAACAAATTTGAAACGACTGAATCTCTAAAAGAATAATAATGACAATAAATACACAGAATAAAGGGAATCAAAACTCCTGCTTAATTTGACGTTAAAAACTGGCCATTAAGTGAATTTCCAGCCGAATAAATAGGGTAACTTGGGCAGAGATGCCCCACTTTTCCTTATAATTATTTTTTTCATATTCAGGAATTTTTAGGAGATCCGAGTATGGGTTCCATGCATTCATCAAATTATCAACTATAAACCTGCAATGCTAATTTTATTGATTACGGCACTGATTAATAATTATAATTAAAGGAACTAATTGTCACAAAAGGGCGTTTTTGGCATGTGTATGGTTAAAGATGCCCCAGTTTCAATTACATAAAAAAGTCATAATATTCAATCAAATTCTGATTAAAAACAAAGAAATTGTTCAGTAAAATGGAGAAACTGAGTTTATCTATTCCTTTAACCCCACTTTTCACTTTTTGACATTCTTACTAACACATTTTTTACTTTTGTTATTCCTCCCACAGTCAATGCAAGTGTCAGAAAATATGGTGCCGTTTTCATGTTGCCACTTTTTGCACACGATACACATAATCCAGTCACATTCTTCTCTTGTCACATAATAATACTCATGACACTCTTTGCACCTGTCATCATCGCCATTTTCACTATTGCCTGTGTCACTTGAAGTCAACTCGACTACTTTCTTCGAATCCTTGGCAATTGATTTTTGTTCCTTGGAAACACCTTTGGTGGCAACCTTCAGACGATTGTCGCTCGTTAAGATCTCCCCATGAATATTCCTCTTCACTCTGGATGTTCTTGGGATTGTTATCTTAGGCGGAGTGGATATTTCCAATAGGATTTTGGTTGGCGTTTCCATTTGTGAAGAGGGTACTACTGAACAAGTGTGCTTGGTTACTGGAGTTGATATGATTGAAGATGAGGTGGACAGTGATGTACTACAGCATGGTTCAGGGATTTCATTTACTCCCATTTTCTTTTCTCGCACTGCAGACATAGCCTGTGCAAGAGACTCTTCGCTCCATCTACCCCTACCAGAAGCCTCCTTTCTTATATATTTTCTCATCTAGAAAAAAATTAAAGAAAATAAGTAATTATGCCTACTTATTTTTTACTTCTTTTATACTTATTATTTATTAATTATTGATTTTATTTCTAAAATATATTTGTTGGGCCTATTAAAAACCTAATTGCAAAATATTCTACATATCAATGTCTAATTTGTCATCTCTGATTGTATTATTCTTTGTAAACAAATAATCTTACAGCAAACAGCAGCGGGGCATCTCTACCCAGTAATAGTGAGACATCTTTGCCCAAACGTGGAGCAAAGACGCCCCAGCTTGTCACGTGACTTTCCGCTGTCCGGCCAAACAATGAAATGTTATGAATCTTTAGTAAAGATACTATTCTTCCTCCATAGAGAGCAGTTTTCAAACACCTTCATGCATGTAAGCACAAGATTAAATTAAATGTTAACTCTCCAAGATAGTAGAACCTTAAAATCATGGTACTTACATTAAAACAAGATGCTAACGCACAGAGAAACAACGAAACCGCGCGACTTGCATGTTCACAAACTCACAACTGAAAGCTCTTCTAAGTGTGAAACTTGTGATGTCATCTAGTGTTGTGGTTTTCAAGTAACTGATAGTGGGGCATCTGTGGCACGTGGGGCGTCTCCGCCTAGTTTACCCTAAAGAATTTTCAACATTTCCTATAGAGGTTAGTAATCTCCCAAAGATACTCTACATTTGAGATATAACAAATTGTGGCTAGCATCAATCGTTTTGAAAGAAAGAAAGAAAGAAAGAAATAAAGAAAGAAAGAAAGAAAGAAAGAAAGAAAGAAAGAAAGAAAGAAAGAAAGAAATGTATCACTCTGTATAAGAAGTTCGGCAAAAAATGTAGAGACAAAAGATACCGGTGGCAACCATGGGAAACAATGACAAAATGATGAAAACCGTGGCAGCCTTTGATGACTACTGATCTCTGACCTGTTTCGGCGCGACGAGTCACTAAGCGACATACGGAAACACTGTGTGGTGTCGGCTTATCCCTTTTTAGTTGGATTATTTTAAGATGATCTATCAACTGCGATGGTTATCTAGCGTGTGATTGAAATGAAGGTGACAGTGCCTGCGAAATGAGTCCAGGGTCCAGCGCCGAAAGTTACCCAGCACTTGCTGTTAATGGGACTAGGAAAAACCGCGAAAAACATCAACCATGTAACTTGTCCCAAATAGGATTTGAAGCCGGATCCTTTCGTTTCACGGTCACTCATTGTTTCAAAGGATAGAAGAAATGAAGACAATGTGAAAAGAGTCCACCGCTGTGGAGTAGCGGTTAGCGTGCCTGACCGTGAAACGAGTACTCCAAGAAAAAACCACAATGCATTCTTTCCGTCATAAGTGTTGCTGTGGATTTTTCACATAAATCCTAGGTCGGACCGGGTTTCGAACTCGGGCCGCTGTGTCATAGGCCGAATGTCTGACCACTAAGCCAGTTTGTGTCGATGCTTACGTGTAGTTTTTACTAACTTAGGTCCAACGCTGGTCGTGGTGTGGAGAAATCTTACACGCACTTTTAGATTCGAATATTCCCTCTATTATTATACTGTATCTTTATTATTCTACGAGTGTGGTTATATTATTTCGACTAATGTATATGTACACTTTTGTTTAAACACACCGGTATTTCTCGCGTTATTTCATACCATTGTATGATACTAGGTGTCACTACTCTAAATTTCTGTATTTCAAAAACATTTTATTTATATTACTTTAATTCACCTCTAAAACGTTTGTGTGCATTTTAATATAATTCTAACGATTACATTGAAATGAGAGAATTCCTTGCTTCCAAATGTCATCATATTTTTCACCTCAGAAAAAATATGTTTCATGCTATACCATTCGCAGATAAACGGAAAGCTGAATACATTAATGTGTAGCATTAAGATGAAACGGAACGGACTCTAGGCTGCATAGATCGGCTTCTGGAAAGACTGCACATCTTCTTCATATCTGTCAGCACATCATCTGGAAGAGATCAGCTGGCCCTTGCACTCGTGCAGTTCTATAGAGACCAAACAAAGCAACGATGAATTTACCATTCGTGCATGTCTATGCCATGGTTCAAGTTCATAAGCTCCAGTCTAATAAGCTGATACATTGCCATGCTCCAAATAAGTCAAGGCAAACTTTGTTCATATTAAATAGACCTATGTTTTAAGTGTTGTAAAAATGTATAAAAATGACAGGATATGTGAAAAAAATTAGAGACGAAGGAGGGGAAATGAAACGAGGGTGATTTGTACAGTTGGCGAAAAAAATATTGAGCACTTCGATGTTACAAGTAGGCCAATCGCTTGGCTTCTACGCAAATCGACCAAGTCATTCAAGTTCTACGTATAGGCCTATATACGTATCTCAGGGCTTGAACTCTGCTCTTCAGGATACTAGGTAGATACATTATCATTGTTACTCCACGCTGGCCCTTGGATCCGAAGTTCGCTGGTTGGAACACGGCCGAGGCCGATGGAATTTAAAGGATGATAAAATCCTTAGCTAGCATGATCTGCGTTACGTTACCCTGAACCTAGCGCTACGTCCATCCGAGAGAATTTTACGCTGGCGCATTCCTAACCTATATCAGCTGACTGTTTTCGCCGAGTGTCAAGGTTTCGAGTAGATAACCCCACTCGTCTCTAGACCAGCCTCTTCCGTGCGTCACCAGTCGGCTATTGATGGATGATGTGAAATTATACTTGAATGGAAATCGGACGGAATGATTTTGATATCTAACGCGGGGAAATGGGAGAATCCAGAGAAAACACCCAACTCCAGCCTAGCCTGCCACAAGTAACACTACCTTACTTACTTACTTACTTACTGGCTTTTAAGGAACCCGGAGGTTCATTGCCGCCCTCACATAAGCCCGCCATTGGTCCCTATCCTGAGCAAAATTAATCCATTCTCTAACATCATATCCCACCTCCCTTAAATCCATTTTAATATTATCTTCCCATCTACGTCTCGGCCTCCCTAAAGGTCTTTTCACTCCGGCCTCCCAACTAACACTCTATATGCATTTCTGGATTCGCCCATACGTGCTACATGCCCTGCCCATCTCAAACGTCTGGATTTAATGTTCCTAATTATGTCAGGTGAAGAATACAATGCGTGCAGTTCTGTGTTGTGTAACTTTCTCCATTCTCCTGTAACTTCATCCCTCTTAGCCCCAAATATTTTCCTAAGCACCTTATTCTCAAACACCCTTAACCTATGTTTCTCTCTCAAAGTGGGAGTCCAAGTTTCACAACCGTACAGAACAACCGGTAATATAACTGTTTTATAAATTCTAACTTTCAGATTTTTCGACAGCAGACTGGATGATAAAAGTTTATCAACCGAATAATAACAGGCACTTCCCATATTTATTCTGTGTTTAATTTCCTCCCGAGTATCATTTATATTTGTTACTGTTGCTCCCAGATATTTGAACTTCTCCACCTCTTCAAAAGATAAATCTCCAGTTTTTATATTTCCATTTCGTACAATATTCTGGTCACGAGACATAATCGTATACTTTGTCTTTTCGGATTTACTTCCAAACCTATCTCTTTACTTCCTTCCAGTAAAATTCCCGTGTTTTCCCTAATCGTTTGTGGATTTTCTCCTAACATATTCACGTCATCCGCATAGACAAGCAGCTGATGTAACCCGTTCAATTCCAAACCCTCTCTGTTATCCTGGACTTTCCTAATGGCATACTCTAGAGCAAAGTTAAAAAGTAAAGGTGATAGTGCATCTCCTTGCTTTAGCCCACAGTGAATTGGTAACGCATCTGACAGAAATTGACCTATACGAACTCTGCTGTATGTTTCACTGAGACACATTTTAATTAATCGAACTAGTTTCTTGGGAATACCAAATTCAATAAGAATATGATATAAAACTTCTCTCTTAACCGAGTCATATGCCTTTTTGAAATCTATGAATAACTGATGCACTGTACCCTTATACTTCCATTTTTTCTCCATTATCTGTCGAATGCAAAATATCTGGTCAATAGTTGATCTATTACGCCTAAAATCACATTGATGAGCCCCAATAATTTCATCTACATATGGAGTTAATCTTCTCAAAAGAATATAACAAATATGAATGATACTCGGGAGGAAATTAAACACAGAATAAATATGGGAAGTGCCTGTTATTATTCGGTTGAGAAACTTTTATCATCCAGTCTGCTGTCGAAAAATCTGAAAGTTAGACGAATTTTTCTAGGCCTAACCGGGACTCGAAACCGGACCTCATAAATGACGGAGTCGTAAGTTTGGTAAACTTTCTCACATGTTTGGCTTAATTCACAATAAGCGAGTTCATTTAGGCCTACATTGTTGAGCGTTCATATTTTATGCTCCTGAAGTGTAATTCATTACATACTTAAACGGAGCCATTATGCTATGAAGCTAAATAAGATCAACTTCCGTGTTCAGAATGGCATATAAAGGTCACTTGATACATTTGCAAAATAACAGCCATGGAGGTTCGTTGCCAGCTCGCAAGCGAGTCCGAATACGATTCCCTGCTCGTGATGGACGATGCCAAATTTATGAGGGAATCATCAACATTCTCCACAATACGCCTGCCGCGATGCAGATGTCCTTCAGTGCTGACGGTTCTAGACTGAGATCTGGTGGAGCGAAAAACTATCTTTGGGGTCTCGACGACTCATGAGATGAGAGGTGCGGAAGACCGTCAATAGGGAATGGTATTATGGGTGTAGCTGGTGTCATGGTTTTGAACGTATGGCCTTGCCTGACCTTCCAGTTGGCGGATCCGTTTAGTGTTTGTAATTATGGTACCCCCCCCCCCCCCATGCATAAATACATGAAGTGTCCGAGAGCGACGTAATTAGTACTGTATAGTCTCTGTCTGAATAGTGAGTGTAGTATACGTAGATGTGCACGACAGTTTTAACTAACTCATTTCGTTTTAATTTTAATGAGAGGATAATTTATTGTATTTGTAAAATTTTTAAGTCACTTCTAATATTTTTGTGTTGAGACACTGACTCCAGTTATTTCAAAATTAAAAGAAAGACAATTCAGAGTCGTGAAATCGTGGCCAATATTTATGAGTTCATGAAAAATGTGGTAAATAACAAAAATGAAGCCTGTTAACCGGCATGTACAAAAATGCAGAAATGAAGTAAATATAAATACAAATCTGGCAAATTGAAATTGGTGACACTTTCATGTCTCCTGATACTTGAAAATAGCAAGGTAAAACATCAGGCCTACATAGCCAGAACCGGCTAACTATGGATAGGCCTAATACTTGTAATTTCAAAAAGGAAAATGTAAAATAGAAAATTCGTTTCCATTAGCATTCTACAAACAAATTCAGGAAGTGTAGAAGTGCAAAACGACTGCGTGCTATTTAGTTGCAGTGTAAGAGAAATGAAATATGACTAATTTGTATTACTTTCAGGTTTATTTTACAAAATGTACTTTGAAAAAGTGCGGGTTCGATCCCGGGCCAGGTCGATGGCATTTAAGTGTGCTTAAATGCGACAGGCTCATGTCAGTAGATTTACTGGCATGTAAAAGAACTTCTGCGGGACAAAATTCCGGCACATCCGGCGACGCTGATATAACCTCTGCAGTTGCGAGCGTCGTTAAATAAAACATAACATTAACATTAGTATGAGGGATACTGTGTGGGTAGTTCAATGATCCCCCTGGCCGTTGTAGCTGATTTTCTGAACCCTACCTATCGTATATAGCTCCCCAAATTTTTCATGATTCTGGGTGGACGTTTTGCCTGAACTGAATGAAGACGTACGATCGCCCAGAAACTGAAGGGCAAAACATCAGTCAAGTCATTAAGTTTATGTAGGAATACGTCCGTCTTAACTGAAGATTTTTCATCAGTATTGCATCATCTCTCGATTAGTGCGAACAGAAACTACGATATAGCTGACTCTCTTAATTCTAAGGGGGGAGGGAGAACCTTCCCGCGACCATTGCTGCTACCTGCGGCCAGAATTCTTAGTAGCTGTCAGTCTTTCATACAGTGTGATAGCCCTTCTCAATCTAGTGTTTTTTATGGACTTACTAATGGCAGGAATTTAAAATAAGTATATATATATATATATATATATATATATATATATATATATATATATCCATTCGCAAATAATTACGCCGACCTCCAGATTCATTACGTAATTCTCGACGCAAATTCACGTGGAAGAATTGGTTTCTCTTCATCAACCATCTTCTACTCCACTGTGCACGATGAACATTTTTTTTTCTTTTCTATTCCAGGAGAGACAGTGAAAGACGTAAAGAGTAGACGGGGCTACTCACTGACCACAGTATTATATTCTGAAGTGACTGTACTCTGCGGAAGATTAATATAAACACACATCACTGGTCTCCGATAAGCTACGAGTAGTCAAAATTCGCAGCCTAGCTTTCTATTTAATATTTCCACACGTTAAAATCGGTGGCACCGTACAAGTTCGGAAGGAAAAGGCGTTGTGCTGCGAATGGAACAACCAGCTAGCTAATAATGTGGGAGGAGTGATAGTAGGAGGAAGAAGAATAAAGTGCATAAGATTTTCTGATGATACGGTGTTGTTAGCAGAAGAGATGATACTAAGGGGTATGCTGTTAGAGCTAAATGACAACTGTGAGCAGTATGGAATGAAGATAAATGCCAACAAGACGAAGACCATGGTCATAGGAAGAAAAGTAAAGAAGGTAAACTTGCGAATTCTAAGTGAGGCAGTAGAGCAAGTGGACAGCTTCAAATACTTGGGGTGTACTATAAGCAGTAATATGAGCTGCTGCCAAGAAGTCAAAAGGAGAACAGCAATTGCAAAGGAAGCTTTTATTAGAAAAAGGAGCCTCTTCTGCGGACAGAACTAAGGAAGAGGACTAGTGAAGTTCTTTGTGTTGAGTGTGGCATTGCATGGAGCAGAAACATGGACATTACGACGAAGTGAAGAGGAACGACTAGAAGCTTTTGAAATGCGGATTTGGAGAAGGATGGAGCGTGTAAAATGGATAGACAGAATAAGAAACGAAAATGTCTTGGAAAGAGTTGTTGAAGAAAGAATGATGCTGAAACTGATCACGAAGAGGAAAAGGAATTGATTGGGTGACTGGCTGAAGTATGCACTGGAAGGAATAGTGAACGGGAAAAGAGTTCGGGGCAGAAAAGATACCAGTGATAGACGACAGTAAGATAAATGGATCATATGAGGAGACTAAGAGGAAGGCAGAAAATAGGAAAGACTGAAGAATGCTGGGTTTGCAGTGAAAGACTGCCCTTGGGCTGAACACTATAAATGAATGAAGTGTCGTGTGCTGCATCGTAGAGAGTTCTTTCACATCTATCCAACAAACTGAAATGGAAATTATTCCCCAGTCCGTCGAGTGGTTATTTTCACTTCTGCTGTAGCTCGTTGCGAGGGTTTTTCTATTACTACTACTTTTGCAGTAAAGATCTTTCACCTAATGAAACTCTTCACGGAAGAACCCAGTGCGTTGTCCAACTTTCTTGCAAAGAATCTCGCAGACTGTGGGTCTGGCAGCTCCAAGGTCGCGTGAGGAGTAATGAAATTGAAATGTGCAATAAAATGTATAATGCAGGTTCTACCTGATTCTTAGTGGCGGCCAAGAATGCTTAAAATAATTGTGAATAGCCTGTTCAGCTGCAGAAAGCACCTCGCTCGAGAAGCAGAATAGAACTTCTGGAAGCGTTGTGACGATAGTTACATCTAGCGGTGTCAAGTTAAAATTATTTGACGTGGGTGAAAGGGAGTCGATAAATTTTTGCTTAAATCGTATCATTTCAGAGAAAAGGAAATTTAACATGTCGTGAATTTAGATATTTAGGTGTCGTAAATTTAGTAGGATTATTTATTAAAAAGGCAAATGTTAGATTGTTCCAAATTCCACTGCAAAGAAAATACACACACACACACTGTTTCGAAATACGTGATGGTTGACGTCTCATATATGACCACTAAATGGCATTCCATATCTATGGAATCTCCGGTAGACATAGGAAAATGGAAATCTAATATACAATTCTCAACGGACAATCTCCGTATGACCTTGCGATTAAAAGTATTACAAAGAATAAATGATAGTTCGAATGCACGAATTTTTGTCTTGTTTGATTGCATATTAATAATAGTTAAAGAACGTAAACTACAACCGGGAATAACATTCGCAATATACTGAAAGATCTGGATTGTTACAGAACTCGTAATGAGAGTACATGACATGACACCGATAACTTATTTTTCTTATTTATTTGTTTGTTTTTTTATTAACTAAGTGCCTTTTCAGCAGAAAAATTGAAAAGTAAGGCAATCTTTTTTTTTTGTGAGTTTACTTAATTCATAGTAAAGTGTTTGAATGTAATTAAACAAGTATTAAATTATTAATTTGTTCCTTTTATTTATATAAATATGTCACAACAGGGCAAAGGCACCAATTATAGCAACATTATACAAATTAGGTATATGTTTTCTGTCAAGTGTCCTACTGTACAACTACAAAAAACACATGAAATAATATTACAGTAACATACATACTACGCGACCAAGGCGGGACCCGTCGTGGCAGAATGAGGAACTCCGTGCTCGCTGCGTATGTTTACTGCTGGAGTGTCGTCACATCGAATGCCTGGCGTTTCAATCTGATCGCAATGCCGCATGTAGGGAGACGTGTGTTTCGTAGCCAAGCGCGGAGCATTATTTAAAATGCCATAAAGTTTTGTGATGAAGAAAACACAACTGGTTTATTCCTACCTCTATCGAAGGCAACAGAGCGTGCTTCACCTAATGTGAAGTTAAATAAGGAAACAATTAGGATTAGAAAGGAAAGTAAAGAATGTGAGGACAAGGGTTTAGAAATATCGACACCAAACAAAGTTAGATGACCTCCTGCAAATAAGGTTGAATTAGACGACATGGACAAATGTATCATAAGAAGAGAAGTTCATAAATATTATAGTCTCTACAAAGAGCTTCCAACATTAGAAAAGTTGCATAAATTTTGTAAGAGAGGGATAGTTTTTAAAGGGTGCAAGGAAACTTTACGAAAACTCATACTATCCATGGGTTTTGCACTCAAAAAATGTAAAGATAAAAGGAAATATCTAATAGAACGCTCTGACGTAGTAGCCCGTTATTTACCTGGACGAAACATGGTTCCATTCCCATTACACTGTCCACAATGTTAGCAAGACGTAAACGTGTCAGGAGTTTATATAAATAGCAGTGCAGGTCAACGACTTATAGTAGCCCATGCTGATGATAATGATGGTTTTATACCGGGTGCTTTCCTCATATATGATGTCCGGAGTCCGGTCACTTTAAAATGCTAAGGTAAGAAATGTATATCAAATGAAATATTGTATAAAATACGGTACCTACTTTAGTTTACGTTACTTCCTATTCATGTTCCCTCCTTTACGAACACCGATGTTGTGGTGCTTTTTCTGAATAGATTCCTGTGTAAGCATATGATAAAATAAAACTAAACAATAAAGTTAACTATATATACCAACATATAACATATAAAGCGTGTTAATAATAATGAAACAAGAGCGCAGTTCAGCATGTGCTTCATTTTGCATCTGTTGCGGACTATACAACACGGCCTGTGTTGTGAAGCGAATCGCTGCGCCACCACACAAAACGGTTCCCGCCTTGGTCGCGTAGTACAATAGTGTTAATATGTAAACATAAAAGGAAAAATAATAAAATAAAAGGAGTGCTGCAATGCCAGGCTACGCTTTCCTAAGTCAGACGTTATTATTTAAATGAAGGCAAGTTATAACTAAGAACTTAATCATTGGCCAGAAAGAGAATAAGAATATGAACAAATAAATATGATACGAGGTGCGTTTGAAAAGTTCGTGGCCTGACACATAGATGATATTGAACACAAACGTGTCAACAGTGCCGCCATTGTTAGCAGCCATTTTATATTATTTAAAGCAAGAAAAATCATAATATTCTTTTGAAGTTAGTGCGCCGAACAGATTGGAAAATATCGAGCTTCGTTCTGTATTTAAATATTTCGTAGAAAAAGGAGCGAGTCCAACGGAAATGAAAGCAGACATGGATGCTACAAGTTTTTATTAATGGTGAAATAATATGAGCTCACGTTTCTGGCATATTATAATACATTAGAGTACGCCATGTTCCTCTAGCATTAAATACATTTCTTGAAAAATTGCATGAGATATATTATTCCATTACCAAGTTTATGTATAAAAATAATTGTGCTGTTTTCCTACGATTAATTAATGCTATTGTATTAAACTCGTTTAATATGCACATGTAACTTACCTTGTTAGCTAAAAGTGATATCTCATGCTTTTAAAAATGAATGTCTCAAACTTTTCTGAACCTTTTCAATATTATTTATGTAAGACTTATACACTGGAGAGCAAAGAACTGAAGCATATTTTAGTTTGGATCTCACCAAATAGTTGAAAAGTATAAGCATTGTTTTCATGTTAATACATTTCTAAAGATAGACTCTATCTATGGGCGCTTCAATGCCATAATTTCTTCTAGCTTTGCACGAAATATAATATAATGGTTTTCAGTAGTGTCATTAACATGACATTATATTTATTATCTTATGCAGATGTGAAGTTATTTGTTTGGTCGGTATTGAACATTGATACAATACGTTGGACAATACGTTACGGTCAACTTTAAACTTCGTGTGTGTATGAAAGTATGTCTGTATAAAACTGTGAAGTAACAAAATTTCAAAATTCACCTCAGGTAAATATAATTTGAGTTTCGTGTATATATCTTCGTAATTCTGGACTTAATTATGAATAAAAAAGCAATGAACTCTCATTAAGTGGAAATTGTAACTAGAATGACAATTCAATACTTCTCGTTTAGGATATTGCTCAGCTTATATAAAAAATATTTTCAGAATCTGAAAATAGGTACACAGGAATCACGAATACTGAAGCAATCTAATGGAATTTGTAATACTTGTTTTTAGCTTTTTCCGGCATAAATAGCTTTCTACTCGTGATAGTTATTATTATTATTCATTATCGTTTTCATTATCTTTGAGTTATTATTAGGTCTATATGAGACAAATTATATTGCGAAATAATATGACTCAAGTAAGGAGCGAATCATATATTTTTAGACAGTCTGTATTCGTGACGTTAATCAACAGTAGAAATTATTGTTGGATGTAAGAAGATTGGTTAATTTTCAAAATGAGACATTCATTATTACGATTTTGTCTCTGTTTTGAAGGTTAACCTTTCTTAATGTTTTTCTTAGGCACTCTCACAGTATTGATATATTTCACTTTTCTCTTGTATAAGAATTAGTGGCATAACCAGGTTCTGTTTGTGTGTAGTTTTATTGATAGGGAGCGGATTTTATGTGCTAAAAATTTAAATATATTTATTTTTATGTGCTAAAAAGTACGAAACTATTTGCCAAAAACAAGAAAAGATATTTGTTTTAAATATGACAAAAATACCTTACTTAGCTTGAAAAAAATGTTACTAGGTACTCACCAACCACCCTTGAGTGCTAGTAGTTGGCCGAGAATTGCAGTGAACAACAAAGGTCATCTCCAAATTCTCCATCACAAATGCATGCCGATTATCTCTGAACAACGACTTACACTGTGAAAACGATCTTTCCACAGTACAGGACGTCAGACGTGCATATTTAAAGAGAGAAATGTCACAAACACGTACACAGTCAATTTCACCAACAGGCACACCCTCCAATACTTGAGCAACTTTAAACATTTTTTTTATATCCACTGTTTTTCCCAAACACATTCTGGAATTTGTCCCTTAGTAATTGTGCTTCTGAACCTGGTAGCGAGTCTAGTTTAATTTTCACGGCACGCACCTCCCTGTTTCAGACAACAGGTTTTTGGATGTTTCGAGTTTTTTGTGGTGTCACACAGAAACTTAGATTTGCTAATAGGAAAGCCAAATCGTTCTTCAAACAACCATCTTTCAGTATATCTTGAAGGATATCGATTGACTAACCCCGATAACAGGGAATCACAAGACGTATTGCCTTACTTGATGGACATGAGCGAGAGGCGAGAGATTTGTTTAAATTAAATAATGTTTATACCCGAGCTCTTATCTGTTGTGTTTCACAAACAAAGCGTGGAATGAAATCATCTTCAGCAACAATAAACATTCCTAATTATGTGTTGCAAGATCTCTCCTTCTTATCCATGTTAATTTATTCTCTAATAATAACACTGATATGCTGCCTAGCAGTTCTCAGAACTTGAGGCGATACTATTACAAAAATGGACCACGGATACACCACACAGCGCTTAGAAACACGAAGCAACCAAGAATTCTTAAAAAGATAACGTATTTCTGAGTGACATAATTGATTTAGTTTTAAAATGTTTAAAAGTTCCTGTAAAAAATTATTTGAGTAGAAACTCCAAGATTTATGTGTTTATAATAGATTTCCTGAAAATATGTATTTACATATTTTTTTTTGTGAAAATATGTGTTTTTATGTGAAATAAAATTCGGGTTTTAAACTTGAAACTTCATGTTCGGAATTTTTAACTTTGTTAATTGTATTGTAAATTTTATTAGTAACAACAATGTAATTTATTCGTCACAACAATAATTCCTTTCTACAATTCACCTTAAACGCTCTCGTCAACAATTGGATCTTCACTCACACAGTATTCGTTATAGCACTCCACCGACGACAATGACAATTGACTTGGACTATTACGCACAACAATGAACTGTTAATCTTAACTAATATTTACAAAGCACTATTTACAAATCAGAACTACCAGTTCTCAGTTCACAGTTCTTCTATCTCAGTCACTCGAGTTCACGGTATCTCGAACCACAGACCTTCAGAGACAGTTCACTGTACTCGAACTCGGGTCCCTCCAACTGCGGTCCACTGCACTCGAACTCAGGTCTTCGGATGCTGACGCAGATGCGGACGCACACTCGAGTCGAACTCCGGCTGGCTTGCTTGCTCTGGCTTTCTCACTGACTGAATAACTGAAAACTCTGAAACTCTCTCTAGTTCGCTGGCGCCTGCTCTTTTATAGCAAAATCATAGTTGCGAGAACCTTCTACAGGTGTGTAGAGAATTATCTCGATATCTCTACATCGACAGACGTCTGGAATAGTCGAGAAGGTCGTTCCACATTCACTGCGTTAAGTAGCAGCTGCGCGCGCAGACTCGCTCCACTCTCTCGCCGTGTTGGCCCTTGCCGCGCGCCATTACAAAGTGCTCCGCGCGATCTTCTCTCTTGCGGGACGCTGGTCGTGAGTTCGAATCTCACGTCGCTGTCACAGTATTTTATCACACGCAAAAATGATATTTAATTACATAGAAATCCGCTCCTTATTTATTGACAATGAGTAGCGCAGGCTTTATTGTGTGTGGAGGGTGTGTCTTTTCACTACAAAACAGTGACATTTAATTGTAATTTTAGATATTGATAGGGAAATTCAATTTGATTGTGTCGCATGTTCTCTATGTATCACGATGAATGTGTGTTAAGTAGGTGGATACATAACAGTTTATTCTGAAATTAAATTATTCTTTGTCTTGAAATAATTCAGTTAAGTTCCTATACTCTAAGAGTAGGCAGGTGTTCAAAATTATTTCTCCACTTTATGGTGCCTACGTTAATATTTTTGATGGTTTTTCAGTTTACAAATTTGATTGTAAATACTTTCTTGCTCATTGCAAATTTGTTCTTATTCGCCTACAACGCACTTAGTGCCTTCGCATGCAAGTATGGGTAATAATGCTAGACTTGCTTGACACCTCGCATTGTGGTAGGATTAACGAAATGGGTCGTATAACAATTTTGCGAGCTCATTTTCTCCCAGAGAGCAATTTACGAAAATTAGACCCAAGTGGCGACAGCTAATTGTTCTTGTTAAGGTTAAGAGGTTTATCTGTCGGATCATTATAATCGACGCAGCAGAAATCAGGGCTCGTTAGCTCAACACTGTCCACGAAGATGTGACGAAGTAAGACAAAGATGCGAGATACGTCCCATGTTACAAGTAACCAATTAATTTCCTGGAATTCAGACTAAATTCTGGAAGCAAGCACGACATTGTAAAAGGAAGAGAAGAAAGGGACATGAAAGTGAGTCAATGTCCCATCGTGAACAATATAATATAATATACTCTTAAATGTACTGTATGTAATATAACTTATATAATAAATTCTAAGATAAAGATCGGTTCTATTCCCGGCCAAGTAGTGATGAAATTTCTGTTGGACGAAGCAGACGCTGTTATTCTCGTTTCCCTTTATCATTTCATAAACACTCAAATTCATCTACACTTCCAGTCTTTCATCATCGTCATTATCTCCGTTTCTTTCCTACATTTCGGGCTTGCGACTGATACAGCGTCGGATGCGGGCCGCCACCGAACTTAATCTCGTGGTAAGTGGTCCTTGGTAGTGATATCTACTGTGGGCTCTGCCCTGGTACATCGTGGGACCGGGATTGAGGGACCGCAGTGATACATATGTGGAAGGGTAGAGGGATTGATTCTGCAGGCTGTAGGGGAGTTCGGGGGCGGCCCGTAAGATATGTGTAGAGCGGGAGGGCCTTAGGGCATGCACATAATTCCATGTGGGGTAGCACAATAGGCCCGCCCAAGTGGTCTACCTAAGAGGACAATTCCAAGCCATGTCCCTCCCCTAAAGTGGGGTTAATATAATACTATATTATAACAAAAAGACTAGTAAGTACACAGCTTGTATAAATAATAAATTGACGTAAGTGTCAATTCTTCGAATTACATTAAGGCTGCTTTACATAAAACAGAGTTGATTTTCTCGTTGAACTGTTGTCCTGTAGGGACTAATTCTTATAATAATGATTAACACAGGGAGGCCGCGAACAGGAAACGTGATAGGCCTATTACGCGTAATAAAACTCGTACCATATATAAGCGTTTAAAATAGTACATTATGCAACGAGCCTATAATGGTAGTAATTAAGACGCGAGTATGTTTATGAAAAGAGCGCAAGCGAGTTTCATAATTTTCATACGAGAGTCTTAATTACCATTACAGGCAAGTTTCATAAGACTTTTTATGCTCGACCATATTTCTATCTTGAAATTATTCATAAGTATTCATATTATTCTTATCTGACTGGAGAGCGGAATTGACCTTGTGCAATATCTCGTAAATTGTGAGATGTACGCAGACGTGAAAGTATTGATTTTTTTCGAGGAACAAATGTCATTGACCTTGATATAATCTAGAGAGTAAAATGAACATTAATCTTGATATAACCTTGAAATTGATTTAAACATTGAAAAACGAGATGAAATATTGAATTTATTTGAATATTATTTACAATTAACGCTAATTATTATAGTAACAGAACATAACCTTCTGCGACAGTATTGGATTTCCAGCCTCCGTGACGTTTCGCTAGCTGTCTTTCGATTGCATATCCGAGAATAATCGACATTTGCGCTTTCATATTGCTACAATGGTGTTTGTGATTGGTGGAAAACCTGAACTTTAATGAATATGTGTACTTTAATGAGGTCCATTAAAGGGCTGCTACCGGGTGTATAATTACTACATTTAGGCATTGTCGAACATAAAATATATTATGTCACAGATTACTGTATATGCGTAGACCAAAACTGCCCAAAAGACGACTCTCTGGCCCATGCGGCCCTCCAAGGCGTGTCGAACGGCACGCGAAGCTCTGGCATTATTTTAATGCAATTTAATGTTATTCTTTACTCATAATTTTTTTAAGGATTACAAGAAAATAAAATTCACAAATAGTTACTGCCAATTAGTCTAATCGATTTAGTTTAACGTAAAATATATTAAATGGAATTTCAGAATGGAACCGAAGAAACGTGTCCGAAGGAGTGCTTTCTGAAAGAAGCGGATTTCACAAGTCGATTCAGCGATACAGAAATAGAAGGAATCCGTTTCAAACAGCATTTCTTCTGCTGATGGACTGAGAGCTTTTTGGTTCAACACTCCTCAAATTGGTGACGATTTTGACGGTGTAAGACTCAATGTGCATAGAGACATTTTATTGGACATAATAAAACAATACGATGTTACACTAAATAGTTTTGAAAGTGTTGTGCAATATTTGAGCAGGGTAGATGAGTGCGTAACTCTGAAGAACATGATACCAGAATATGTGAAACTATTAAAGCTACTTTTAACGTTACCCGTATCCATCTGTACTGCAGAACGTTCATTTTCTGCGCTTAGGAGGCTGAAAACATACACAAGATCCACTATGGATCAAGACCGGTTGAGATTACATTATTGAACTTTCATTCCGATCTCGAGAGGGAATTTAACATCGATGAAATAGTCAACGAGTTCATCAGTAAAACAGTTGTCAGGAGGAACACTTTCCAGGTTCTATCATCGTAGGTGAGTGATTATATATTATTTTAAAGTATTTGTTTAATATTTTCACAACAAAATTATATTACGAGTTTATAAATTTTGGTAGCGCGATTTATAACACAACTTGAGCATGCCCCAAGAATTTCAAAAGTCGGCGCCTATGTATGGCTACTTTTTAGACTTCTGACGTTATAATAACATATTTTAATGCAAGTCTAATAGTACTGCAATATATACCAGTATTAATAGTATATTGCTTATTTTTATTTTTTCCGTAAGAACCTTTAAATTCCTAAACCGGAGATTTGGAATCCTAAAACATGGTTCGAAGAAACCTAATTCTAGTTTCTTAAAACCTAAGAACCCGGGGCTTGATAATATTACCGTTGTACGCAAGTGTGTGTTTACAATAATGTGACTGGATACCATTTGCTTGCAATTTACAGAGAATATATTGCAATATACCGTGAACAACTTTCGGCCTTTGTTCTTGGATTAATCTGAATTTATTTTCCATCTTAGTACTGCAAGTAATTAATATTATGAGGCTGCATTGAATATTTCCACAGCATATCTGCACTTAGTTGTGAGTAATGATTTTTAAACGAATAATAAGTAGTGTGGGATTTGTGGTGTTTGCTGGCACCACGTTAACCTAAAATCTGAAGTCATTCTTAATATCCAGTGGAGTAAAGATGTTACGTTTTCCCCTCTTTTTCCTTTGCTTGAAATTAAAGTTGAATGAAAATCTGTACATTATAAAAATAATAGCCACTTGAAACCCCGTTTTAAAAATAACACATTTTCTCGTTTTTTGTGCGAATGGCGTAGTTTCCTCTCAACGTAGTCGCGTTAGTCTTGCCATATTTGGTAGCTGTAAAATTTTTGTACACACTAGAAAACTGAATGAATATGTCAGCCTTTTTTTTATTGTCACAAAGGTGAATACACTGGAAGTGTGAAGTACGTTGTAAAGAAGGATTTTTGTTGCTTCTCCCTGGAGCCATGAGACCCAACGAGATCGCGCTCTGATGACGGCACGTGTTTGCAAAATTTACGACGCTCAAAATGTCAAGTGGTAATGAAGCGTGGCCCATATTATGCGTCCCAGTTTTCTTCACACTACAAATGTAATAATGTTGCAGGATGCCTTATCCGAGCTTTGAGATCGAGAATGCTAATGACTTTCCCTACAAAGCATGTCGCTGTCGACTACAGGAAGCGATCTCGGCCATTAACATTACGTACGTCGATTAGTGCTCATTAAGTTTTCGTAATTATGTGCGCCCGAATGAAACGGCAGGGTCCCGCCCGATAACTCTTATTGGAATATAATATCTGTACCAATTTTGTGGTTCCAGGGCAAAAGGTGATGTCAATTTTTGGAGAAAATGAAATGTTATGATATACTGAAACAACCTGATGGTATCTTTATTGAGGCGAAAGGTGATATGCACAACTTCATTGCATTTCTCTCCAACCCGTTGTTGTGAAACATGATTGTTATGATATTATACGGTCGTTCACACTTTAAATGCTCGCTCCTGAAAAACTGCAAGAAATGGCATATAACATTTTGTCTTAGAGCCACAGAATTGGGCTGTATTTTAACAGTAAATGAACGATTTCTCTTAACTAAATTCTATGCGTTAGTAAAGAAAAGAAAAATCATTTCATGAGATTGTGTATTATCACAGTCATGGTATGGTTGGAGGATGGGACAAACCCACACGTACGTCCAAATTTCTACGCGAGTGAGAAACTGACGTAAAATTTTGTCGCGGGCACGTTATCAGGGACAGGATTTTTTACGTGGCGTCAGTAAAAATACGGAAATAAAAATTGGAGCTCCTTCATCGTATAAGTTTCGCTTACAACACATTGCGCATGTGCAGTAAGAAGAGCCCTTCTATATATACTACTGTCCACACTTGTGGAATAACGGTTAGCGCGTCTGGCCTCGAAACCAGATGGCCCGGGTTCGATTCCCGGTCGGGGCAAGTTACCTGGTTGAGGTTTTTTCCCGGGTGTTCCTTCAACTCAATATGAGGAAACGCTGGGTAACTTTCGATGCTGGACTCCGGACTCATTTCACAGGCATAATCACAGTCATCTCATTCAGATGCTAAATAACCTAAGATGTTGATAAAGCGTCGTTAAATAACCTAATAAAAATATATAACTTGTACACCCGATCCAAATCCCTCAGTAATAGCCTACTTTCAATTTGTAACAAAGTTAAATGATCGGCGCACCTGACCATCCCAGATTCTGAGAAACTGGTGCAAATGTAGAGAGTTGAGGCACTCCGAACTACTGTTTTTTTTTACAGATAAAGAGTTGGAATCTCCAGTTTTATGTTTGTTTATTTTTAAAAGAACTATTCTTTTAAGCCAGCTTTAGAAATTGAAGTATTTTCTATAGTTGTGAACAGAACATAACGACATCAGTTCCGGCCCTTCCTCTTTACCAGCATCGTGTACTATAGTGAGAAAAAAGGCGGCCCTCCAGGTGCTGGTATGGGACAGGGACGTTAAGATTTATCTCCAAGTATATATGAAAGAAAATTCAATACTTTACTCTAAAAAATGAAACGAATTTAATGCAAAAAATAAAAACTCAAAACTCAATAACTGTCTAGATATGTACAAAAATGTTACATTCTTTACGTAATATGTATAATATGTAATATTACTAAGAATATGTAAAATGAAACTCAACTGTAACCATATAAGAACCACAAATCGCCGACATTTGTCATTTTCAGTAGTCTACAAGTAAAGAAATGCAATATGTAATTACATAAAAATCCGGGCTCTAGTAATCTAAGCGTGGGGGCATTAGGGCATGTAAAGGTAGTACATGGGCCCACCCAAGCGACCTACGTGCGAGGGCAGTCCCCAACCCATGCCCCTCCTCTCAAGGGGGACTAACAAATAGACAGAAGATCAGAGGAATATAGGGCATACAGTAAGAAGTCTGCTAAGCCTGGGTAATTAAAATCTTCATGCCACTAATATTAGCATGTTTTCATCATTAAACAGTGGACTTGTAAATTTCTGTGTTATGGCTCTGCAGTTGGGTTAGCCGGGCAGAACGGAGTCAAGGGAATGTGTGTCAGTTACAGTCACTGGCTAAATTACTGTATTGATGGAAGCTATAGGCCTAAGCAGCTCCAAAACGTTCCAACACGTGGTGGAAGCCATCTCCCTTCTTTGTACGACTAAGATTTTCACATCTCCAGTCTTCAAAATTATATGTTTACGTATTTCTAAAAACTGTATTATCCAACATCATAAAATGTATGATAGTAAATAATTTCGTCTTGCATTGTGGGTTTCCTACAGATCGAGTAAAAATGGAGAAATTCTTGCCAATGTGTTTAGAACACGTAAGCTTTCAATTTTCCTCTCGTTATTTCTGTGTATACATCGCAAGATAACGCATGGCTTTCAAGATAACCTCTTAGGATGTAGCACTTCAGAAATGAGATATTCGATTATACGAATGTTAATTAGCTTCTTTTTCTGCGAAATTCGGTGACAGATATCGAGATTTACATGGAGGCAGTTCACTCAGAATTTTTAGTAACAAACTGAATTACACATATAATGCGTTCACTGTATCTTGAACACGCAGTGAACAGATGTCAGTCGTATTTACTATTTTTCTCTACTATAAACATTCAGTCTCCACTCTATTTCGAAAAGTGTGTCGCATAATAATCAGTGTCCTAATGGCACTCATTCATAATGGATTTTGTCTTCTATGTTTTGAACATTGATAGAGTATTCCACCTAAAAAAAAACATTGGTTTTACATTGGCTAGTACAGTGCTACCGCAAGATGCCTCCGTTAGTAGAAGAGTGAGGTATACTATGTCTATCTCACTCTCTTCCTAATACGTACAGCGTTCTAGCAAGTTTATCGCAGGTACGTTGTGTCCGTTGAAATGATAAAAAACCTATTAATGCGACAATGATGCCTGTAAAAATATACATTATAACTAGACTTCGGATATTTAGGCCATTAACCAACTTTCAGACACCTCAACTAGGCTCCATAATGATCGAAATTAGGCATTAAAATACAGTTCTAGGGATCTAAAAGTTACTGCAATTACAAATAATAATAATAATAATAATAATAATAATAATAATAATAATAATAATAATAATAATAATAATAAAATTATTTTATTGGGTTAAGAAGTGCTTATAATACAGACTTAAGATTATTTGCAGCACACGTTTTCCGTTATTAAATGTTACGGAGCACTTACATTACAAAATTAAGATTATGTGTAGCACACTCTTTCCGTTAATAAAAATGTTGAGAACCGCTTAAAATAAAAATTTAAAATTATTTGCAGCACACGTTTGCCGTTATAAAAATGTTAAGAAGTGCTTATAATACAAATTTAGGATTATGTACAGCACATTCTTTCCGTTATTAACAAGACACTATAATCAAACAAGAACCTAAGATACATGCCTAATGCCTTTGTTGTTTTGCTGACAGTTAAGTTTTGTGTACTTCTTCAAACAAACGTGTTTTAACAGTATGAAATCTTAGCCTTGACTGTACCACACCTACTTATCTGTTAAGTTTTTCAACCGAGATCTTCGGCAAGAGAGCGGAAGACTACTCCATCAATTTAGCTGTTACCCCGTTATTCGTAAATTAAATATATGGTAATTTTAGAAGTGTAACACAATTTTAGCACAGGAAACCGATCTAGTTCTTAATGAAATTATGTTCTATGAATTAAATTAAACTAATTAATTCCCAGTTCTCAAGAAAAATATTTATAAATAGTTGATGGAACAGCCTCCATATGTTCAATCTATTTTCTTAAAGTGGAATCCTCTATAATCTTAGGAAATCAAATCATAGTTTCAATTGTTCAATATTGAAACATGTGACATAATTAGCAGTAGGCCTATCTATAAATGAAAATTTGAATTATTGATTTAAAAATATTTTATGAAAATCTAACTTTATTCGCTTGAAAATGGCTTATACATAAGTTCCGTCTAGCGGGATTCAGTGACAGCCAGTTGGCAACACTGGTACAAATGTGGAGAGAATCGTGTTATCCCTAAGAAGAGGAAACAAAACACTGCTGCGTGAACGACCTTTGGATTCCTCTGCTCTGAATCCTAGTTGTCTTAACCTTCCTATTATGTTTGAAACTTTGTCACACATGTTGTGAATGGGTCTGTTTGACCCAGGATTTGAAAAATGGATATAATAGTAAAACATTTTGTTTTATTTAAGCCTTGGTTTATAAAAAGCAAATAGTGTCTTATTTTCCAATGTGTGAAAACGAAATAATGACCAATTTAGTCTATGCAAATGTTGTAATAGGCCTAAAATATTTGCATGATCTTGGCAGAAGAACGCTTTGCACCTACTGCATTTTTGACAGTCTTTTGGTCTTTTTCCCGGTCTATATTCCTTTTTGTTGCACTTTCTCCTGAACTCGTTCCTGGAACATTTTCCAAACTTAGTTTTATCTTCTGAGGCAGGCTTCTTGTCATCCTTTTTTCTCGCATTGCTTGTGTTAATTTTAGTCCAATTCCTTCAGGAACAATCTTCATCTGTACAATTTATTTGGATTGTACTCGCATGAACATATTATTCATAAGCATTTATTCCTGCAATATCGAGTACATTATAAAACACACAATCAGACCATCTTTTGGTACACCTTTTGCAAGAGTAGGTACTGGCACGTTTATCTGTAGTATCAATTCCTCCCTTCGTTTTGTTGTAATGTAATATGATTTCAGGCTTTCTGTGCTCTTCTGAAGATAGAATGCAGTCGCGATACTCTGTGGACAGCAAAATCACTAATTTATTCTTCTAAGACACATACGACACGATAGTTACATCGGGCTGAAATCCGAAAATGCTTGGACACCCTGGTCTCGTACAGTTTAGCTGCATATCTTATTGTTTGTTTTTTCTCAGAGTTCTGACAAACGTTAGATTCCTCTTGAGAAGTTCCTCGGCCAAAATATAATAATCCGTGCGCTACAGCCCACGAAGGGCCAAGACCGACCAGCCGGCTGTTGGCCTCACGGCCACATGCCGAAGCAGAGGTGGACGATCATCCAACCAGAATGGAGGTATCGTGTGGTTAGCATGATGAGCTCCCCAGCCGTAATAGCTGGTTTGCGTAACCGGATTTTGCTACCTAACATAGCTCCCCAAGTGCATCACGATGCTGGGTGGGCACCGGTCCCATACACTGGCCGAAATTTCATGAGAAAATTTCTTCCCCCTTGAGGAATCGAACCAGCGCGCGTTCCGTAACGCGAGTCCTAGACAGCATGATTAGACCACTACGCCACGGCGTGGGACCGGCCAAAATATAGCTGGTGAAAAAATTGTCCGTGGTGATGTTTTGATCAATCTTTTCAATGTTACCAACATTTCTGCCTTGGTTTGTTTCTCGTGGTCCACTTTCTGGCTTTGCTTTGCACACTTCTGCTGCACAAACATATTATGCTGTTTTTACATTACAATTTTATACCATACTTCCCTCTGGATTTTGAAAGTGTGTACTGGCGGAAGGGACATTTGTCTCGAAATGTCACCAACTGCTCATATATTGTGACATCTTAGTAGGGTAAGAACATTTTTGACATTTGTTCTACAAACATCTACGTAGAAAAAAATATATAATAGCAGCCGATTTATCATGACGTCATCTAACTGGTCGGACTGATTTGTTGTCATACCTGAGAAATACTTCTAGTAATATGGAAAAATTGAAGTGATACTGTTGCACAGAAAACAGGTCTACCATACATACTGTCCCACAGTTCTTGAAGTGATTATCCAGCAGATCTGTACACACCAGCTAATATTAGTGTGTGTGTGTGTGTGTGTGTGTGTGTGTGAGTGAGTGAGTGAATGAGTGAGTGAGAGTGTATGTGTGTGTGAGTGAGAGCGTGAGAGTGAGTGAGAGTGTGTATGTGTGTGAGTGAGAGCGTGAGAGTGAGTGAGAGTGTGTGTGTGAGTGAGAGCGTGAGAGTGAGAGTGAGTGAGAGTGTGTGTGAGTGAGAGAGAGTGTGAGAGTGTGTGTGAGTGAGAGAGTGTGAGAGTGTGTGTGAGTCAGTGAGTGTGTGTGACTGACTGTGTGAGTGTGTGTGAGTGTGTCAGAACACAACAACAGTGCGTAACTCATAATTAAAATCAAAATCCGTGACTGGGTCTAAATGACCCAAACACAATAAATGTGTCAGAGTGAAAAATATGACGAAGTACTACATTTTTGTGGATAAAAGTAATAGGAAATATTTGTAATGATGTTTTTTAGGATTACCCAAAGCCCAGTCACATTATCGCTGTTTTTGTACGTTTTGTGTTAAATTTAGTAAATGCAATGGGTCATTTAGACCCATTCACAATAGGAAGGTTAAGATGCAGAGTGAATATGTTACAAAAATAATTACTGGAAACAAAAACCGAGTGACTACACTACAATAATTAAGACTTGTTGCATTATTTTTATACATAAGCTGCTACTACTAGGCCTACTACTACTGAAAATCTGATGAGCTACGGAGAAACGAACTATAAAGTAAACGCAGACACCATCTACATGTTCTGTTTATTTCTACGAGAACGCCCAGTCGTGGTAATTGACGCGAGAATTACGTCAGTTCTCTGTGTATTTGAATCTTTCAGGGTGCGTGCGTACACATTGTAGTCAGTGGGTAATTTAAATAAGGATTCAATTTTCTTAATCCATTGAAGGTAGAGATTAAATAATTAGTCAACATGCAGTAGGTCTTTCCACAAGTGGCTCAAGAGCTAGAGCGGTGAATATCCATCCAGGCGGCCAGGGTTCGATTTCGGCGAGACCATGATAAAATTTGCGATGATAAAGCAGAAGTTGCAGAGGGCTTTTCGGGGTACAGTACTCTCGTTTGCCAGTACGTAGCCTCGCCCTGGTCACGGGGTCATAAAATCTTAAACAAGGGTTATGGAGCTTCAGTTTAAATACATATACAAATACAACCTAGGACATAGACCTAACAGACGGTGTCAAAACATGTAAAATTAGGATATCAACTTACATTGGCTTCTCGAGGGCCGGATCCAGGACTGATTCTTGCACTTAGACTTGCTTTGATACATTGTGCACCTTATACAGGGTGGAAGTGAAATAGCCTTGCAGATTTGCAAAGCGAATAGCTCATGTATGTAACAAGAAAACTGTAATACCATATTGGTGGAAAATTCATAGTTGTTTTTCAGAAGAAAAAAAGTCCCCCCTCCTAAATGTTTACCAATCTCTTATTTGGTAACTATTGCGAATGGTATCATGATTATTGTTCCTATTGATAGAAAATCTAATACAGAATAATTTATCCCTCTGGCATATTTCGATAGCGTGAACGGTTTTCGTGTACATTTACTCGTCTCGTTCGTTGACCTCTTACATCTGTATCACGAGTAGAGTGTAATAGCGACGATGTTGCCGGACTGCTCAAACTTCAAACTTAATTTTCTAATTAACCGTGCATTTAATCATAAAACGTAATATAGTTTTTCTACTCATTTACGTGTACCTATCGTCCCTTTCAAGCTGCATGTTATTACACTCTCACCCTGTACACTTCTTAACTGAATTATTTTACGACGCTTTGTCAGCTGCGATGGTTATCTAGCATCTGGGTGAAATAACGATGATAATGACGGCGAAAATAGTCCAGGGTCTAGCGCCGAAAGTTACCCAGCAATTGGTCTTTATGGGTTGAGGGAAATCCCCAGAAAAAACCTCAAACAGGTCATTTGAACCCGGATCAGCTCGTTCACGGTCAGACATGCTAACCGTTACTCCATAGCGGTAAACTCCGCCATAATGTGCGATGATTGTCCAATTCCGACAGATGACCTGGGTGGCATTCATGATTTTTTTAAATTGAGTTATTTTACGACGCTGTATCAACATATAGGTTATTTAGCGTCTGAATGAAATGAAGGTGATAATGCCGGTGAAATGAGTCCAGGGTCCAGCACCGAAAGTTACCCAGCATTTGCTCGTATTGGGTTGAGGGAAAAACTCCGGAAAAACCTCAACCAGGTAACTTGCCCCGACCGGGATTCGAACCCGGGCCACAAGGTTTCGCAGCCAGACGCGCTGACCGTTACTCCACAGGTGTGGACGGCATTCGTGAATCCGACACTGACTGATGGGACCCTCCTGTTTCACCTGATAGGCCTAGGTCTCATTCGCAGAGCAGTAGTCTGATAAGTTCCAGGAGTCCGGAGCTCGAATTACTTTCTGAATCGCATCGGAAATTCATACAACATCCAAGACTTCATCCCAGGCTCTTTTTACTTTTGGATGTTTGGTATAGATGAAAGCGATATCGAGGGTATTGGTGGAATGGAATAGGGAACGGCGAATACTCTGTGCAGTATCTGCTTTGTCCACCACAAATTCCATCACGACCTGGCCGGAGGACAAGCGGCAAGGATAGAGACTCCCCCAAGAACTCGAAATTTTACCACAATTCAGCTTCGTATTTCTGCAGGTAAACGTAGTCTTTTTTATCTTGTACGGAGGAGGGACCTGAAGGCTTGCATTGCAGCCTGAGACTTATTGTGCTTACCACTCCTATTCTGTGAATGATTGGGTAGCCGAACGGCCGCGCTCTTGTACAAGTACAGCACACTGCACCTTGAACTGAAATCGATCTATGGTATGGATGATAATGATGATGATGATATATGAATTAATGATAGCGAAATGAGTATGAGATCCAACGCCGAAAATTACCCAGCAATTCTGCTTAATCAAGTTTCGGTCTAATAGGCTTACTGCATGTGGGATCCCCTACGTTTATCAATATCGCTTCCGGAATGAAATAGGCCCACGTGATAATTCAGATTTAAATGTAGCAGGCAGCTGTATTTGTGAAACGGCACAGCAAAAGAAAACAATATAGGCCTAATTA
Source organism: Periplaneta americana (assembly GCF_040183065.1). Taxonomy (NCBI): domain Eukaryota; kingdom Metazoa; phylum Arthropoda; class Insecta; order Blattodea; family Blattidae; genus Periplaneta; species Periplaneta americana. The sequence continues at coordinate 9,188,638 of NC_091126.1, forward strand.
TTTTATTTTAGTTGGTTATTTAACGACGCTCTATCAACTACTAGGTTATTTAGCGCCGATGAGATTGATGATAGCGAGATATTTGGCGAGATGAGGCCGAGGATTCGCCATAGATTACCTGGCATTCACCTTACGGGTGGGGAAAACCTCGAAAAACCCAACTAGGTAATCAGCCCAAGCGGGGATCGAACCCGCGCCCGAGCGCAACTCCAAACCGGGAGGCAAGCGCCTTAACTGACTGAGCCACGCCGGTGGCTTAGGCCTATTATGTTTCATTTCATAGACAGTTACAAAATTTCATAAATTCCTGGTGTCTTCGGAAAAGTACTAGATTTCAATAAAAAGTACTAGAGTGCAAAAATGTTCATAAGATACTAGTGTAGATCTAGTATTAAAACACTAGCAGTGGCGATCCTGATGCTATCCTGCACGTCACAAAAGACAAGCAATAGAATGTATCGTTACCACTTCTTCACGCATTTTCCAAAGTTCTCGTTCTCATTAGGCCTACTCGCCCGTGTTGAAATTAGTCGCTGACTAACATTTGTAGTTGGAAGCGTCATTAAATAAAATACCACTATTAGTAATTCACATATTTTAATAACGTACGCCGTTCGACATATCGCTGTCATCAGTTATTAATGTATATTATTTGTTAATTAATTAATTTATTTATTTATTTATTTCCACATTCGACTGGTAGAGGTAAGACTTTCAGGACTTCTCTTCCACTCAAGCATACCTAACTACTACAAAAAATATAAAATACGAGGGGGATCCAGGAAATAACGACCGTTTTGTTGTAATAATTAAAAAAAATATTTATTAAAAAATATTTATTAAAAAAAAAAAACAAAGTCTGTTACATAACTGAAGTTTCCTTTACTTCTCTACATAGTCACCACCTACATTTAAACATTTGTCGTATCTGTTCACTAGCTTTAGAATTCCCGTGTTATACTCCTCTGCCGCCAGTTCATTAAGCCAGGTGTTCACTGTCTTCTTCAACTCTTCATCACTTCCAAAACGCGTACCACCCAGAAAGTTTTTCAGCTTAGTGAAAAGGTGAAAATCGCTAGGAGCAAGGTCTGGACTATAGGGCGGATGATCAAAGATTTCCCAACCGAATTGATCCAGCAATTCTCGAGTTGAAGCAGCAGTGTGCGGGCGGGCACAGATTTTGTGGTAGCCAAGATGTTGCGACACAATTTCACCAAGCAAAGAACGAGAAATATCAGGAAAGGCAATATGCAATTCGTCGAGTGATGTGCCTATCCTGCAAGATTCTGTCCTTCACTTTAGTCTTCAGGTCTTCTGTGATGAGTAATGGGCGTCCGGGTCGAGTTTCATCGTGGACATTTGTTCGCCCATTGTTGAACATTTCGCACCATTTTCTCACATTTCTTTCATTCATTACAGTATCACCATACACTTCTTTCAATTGCCGGTAAATTTCTGCAGGTTTCAAATGTCGGGCATTCAAAAATCGAATCACACTCCTCACCTCACAGTCGGCGGGATTATCAATCACGTCGTTCATTTTGAAGTAACACAAAATGCACAATGGCGACTTGTTGCAACCAGTACTCACAACATTATGAGAACACATGTTAAGGAAGCCAGTTGACCTTCAAACAAGGAAGGGGAGTCGGCTGCGCGGCGGGTATGCGCGAACGGTCGTTATTTCCTGGATCCCCCTCGTATAATAAAGTAATATGCAATAATGATTTAGTAATGCCATGTACTGAACGCATTGTAATAAAATTCCTACGATGTATCTAGTGTGCATTTTATCTGTTGTGCTGATGCGCAGAAGCGCCCTCTAAATTAGTAACTCTGTGGATCACTGGTAAGAGAAATATTTCCGTTGCTCACAGTAGACAGTTTATTTCTTTTACACATCAGTGCCGGATTTAGGCCTAGGCAACCTACACAGTTACCTAGAGCGGCATTTTCTCTTTCTCTCTTTCTCTTCCTTTTTTCTTTTTTTCATTTTCATTTTACAGTGAAATTTGTTTTTAAAACACTTGTTTGTAAATCTTTTCTGAAGTTTGTTCTTGAACACCTTGTGGATTTTGGCTATTGTTTTGTTGTCGCATTGTTGTCGTGGCGAGAGTAAAAGGAAAGTGTGCAGCTGCATAGTTATATTGTAATGCCGGTATCATGTTATTATACTATGAAACTATTTAAATTTAACTACTTGTATAGACAAGAATGCATTGTTGAAAATCAAATTGGATGTGTGTTTATTATATTATCGCTATGAATAATAGCCATAACTCTCAGTTACATTTCCAATATATATCGTCAACAATACTATCTAATCACCAGGGAAAGGATTTATATGTAAATACATATTTACTTATAAAGCTAACATAATTTATATTTTGCATTATCTTTATGTTTCACAATGTGTAGGGTTGAAAAATCCTACTTTTATTTTCCATATTTTTCCATATTTTAGAGTTTAGTACATATTTTCGTTAATTTCCATATATTTTCCATATTTCATATAAAACAGTCCATATTATATTAGGTTTAACAATAAAACAAAACAAAATTCCATTAACTTTTAAAAATACATTTCAACAATAGAGATTTAAACACATGTTCAGTAATCCCTTTAACATCAGAGTTATTTGAAAATTAGCAGTCCTATCAACAATGGGAAAGTAAGTTACAAAACTGTATTAATTTAATTTAAAATTTTTAACAGACTTCAGTTGTGCAGCTCAACAGTTAAATGCCAGTCAGAGTACACATAGGTTCAGTTTTGTAAATCATACTATAAAGACGGTAAATATGCCAAAAGTACGTCATTCAGTCAATTTAAAATCAAAACTAACAAGTTACATTTCAGAATTTAAAGAAGATGGTTTATCAACTGACAATAAAATATTATTTTGTAATTTGTGTCAGTGTGCAGTATCATCTACACAAAAGTTCCTGGTGCAACAACACATTACAACTAGTAAACATCAGGCCAACAAACAACTAAATTCCAAGCAGAGACAATTGTTTTTAACACAACCAACAACATCGAATGTAAGATCTGAGTTTAACATCGACCTGTGCCGTTCTCTCATCTCTGCTGATATTCCTCTCTACAAACTAAAGAATAAGGTCTTCAGGGAATTCCTTGAAAAATATACTCAACATACAATCCCGGATGAGTCAACACTTAGGAAGACGTATGCTCCATCCATCTACGATGAGACAATACAGAAGATAAGAGATGAAATTAAAGATAGTTCAATTTGGGTTTCCATTGATGAGACTCCCGACAAAGAAGGTAGACTTGTTGGTAATGTAGTTATCGGTTTGTTAAGTGAACAATATTCTGAACGAATTCTTTTACATTGTGATGTTCTAGAAAAGTGCAATAACAAAACTATAGTTAAACTGTTCAACGAAGCTATGGGTATCCTGTGGCCAAAGGGTATTATGTACGATAATGTGTTATTCTTTATTAGCGATGCTGCCCCTTATATGGTCAAAGCTGGACAAGCATTATCTGTTGTATATCCTAAATTGACTCATTTTACTTGTGTGGCGCATGCATTTCATCGTGTGGCAGAAGTGGTCAGAGACAATTTCCCTAAAGTAGATTTGTTGATTTCATCAGTGAAAAAAGTATTTCTCAAAGCTCCCAGTAGAGTTAACGTGTTGAAAGAAATGTACCCTGAAATTCCATTGCCACCAAAGCCAATTTTAACTAGATGGGGTACATGGCTAGAAGCAGTTGAATATTATGCCGAACATATAGACTCTATTAACAATGTTCTCCTTGCATTGGACTCTGAAGATGCAGTCTCAATTGATACTGCGAAAACAGTTACCTGTGACATAAGTGTGAAGAATGACTTAGCTCACATTCAGCATACATTTTCATGCATCATAAAAACGCTCAAAAGTCTCCAAAATAGGCACCTTTCACTATCTGAAAGTTTTGAAATTATAAATAGTACTGTGGAACAACTGAATCGTGGTAGAGGTAAAGTTGCAGATGCAGTAAGAGCTAAGGTGGACACTGTACTTTCAAAAAACCCTGGATATGAAGAACTACAAAAGGTTGTTGCTGTGATGAGTGGTGAATCAACAGTGAAGATTAACTTGGACTTATCCCCAGCAGACATTGTGAAATTGAATTATGTACCAGTTACTTCTTGTGACGTCGAACGCTCTTTTAGTCAGTATAAATCTATCCTCAGAGACAATAGAAGAAGATTCACTTTTCAGCACTTGAAAGAAATGTTTGTAACCTATTGTTATGGTAACAGACAATAAAAATTGTGTTTTGTTGAAACTACATTGGAAGATAAGGTACGTCCATTATATTTTTTGTTTAGTTTGATTAAAATGTACCAATATTTAACGTACATAGTCATTTTTTTATAATTTTAAGTCCATATTTAATTCCATATTTTGGTAAAAATCCATATTTAATTCCATATTTTGGTAAAAATAACTACATATATATTTACATATTTCATATATTTTTAGTCCATATAAATCCGTTCCCTGCTAATCACTTTCCAGCATGTGCGCTATATAATTCGATACGAAAGCTTTATTCCGCAAAGAGTTTGTTTATTTTTAATTTACTTTATACTTTCTATCGAAGTAAGAAATACTCGTAATAATAATTATACCACCAGCAAAACCAGTACTTAAAAATAAACTACAGCTTTCGTTTCAAAAAATCAAATTTGTTTCGACAATGAATAAGATTGAATATACAGAGTGTTTCAAAAATACGGGGCATAATTTTAGGTATGTATTTCCCACATGTAGACAATCAAAATAGTTCATTACAACATGTGTCCGGAAATGCTTCATTTCCGAGTTATGGCCTTCACAACATTGAAATTCACCGGAACGTTTTTCTTTCCGCAGGTCGTTGCCGTCAAAGGAGACATTAAGAGGGCACTCTGACAGTTCATTCCGAGGCGAAGGTTACATTCAGTGTTGTGTAGGCGTTAGACTGTGCGACATGTATTCAAATCAAGAGCTGGCAGAGATACACTTCATGTACGGTAAGGCGGACGGCAATGCTGCGCTGGCTCGTCGTTTGTACCAGGAGAGGTACCCACAGCGAAAATGTCCAGATCGGAAGACATTTGTACGTCTCCATTACCGTCTGTGCGAGTATGGAAAATTTAACTCTCCTGGTTTGGGAAGGGGACGACCAAGATCTACAACTCCAGAAGTACACCTGATCTGAACCCTCTCGATTTCTACTTGTGGGGCCATTTAAAATCATTGGTTTATTCGTCTCCGGTGCCTGATTTGGAATCCCTTCGGAGTCGAATTTTGGCATGTTTTGAGGACATACGCAATACTCCTGGAGTTTGGGATCGTGTTCGCAGGTCAATGAGACATCGATGTGAGGTCTGTATTCAAGCAGGAGGTGGACATTTTGAACATCTTCTATAATGACAACGACCTGCGGAAAGAAAAACGTTCCGGTGAATTTCAATGTTGTGAAGGCCATAACTCGGAAATGAAGCATTTCCGGACACATGTTGTAATGAACTATTTTGATTGTCTACATGTGGGAAATACATACCTGAAATTATGCCCCATATTTTTTAAACACCCTGAATTTCTTTGCATCCAGTCTGATGTGTTTCGTTAGATCGACTTTGATGACATCGTCAATGCTTTTTCTGTGAAGAAAGTGCGAAGAAAATCTTTATAATTCAGAAGTAAAATGCACATTTTGATTCCAATAATTTATCGTTTTCTGAGTTGTAATATTTCATTTAAAACTAATTTAAACTAAACATGACCTGTATAATAACTGCTCAAAAACTGTTTGTGAGAGTTGAGCGGAAAATTTTAGCACTGCCTAGGGGCTGCACTATACCTAAATCCGGCCCTGGTGCACGTGTTGAGTTTGCAATGCCACCACTTCGTATTCTTTCCAGAACGGCAGTTACCCGTCACTCACAACACTAAAAAATTAACAGAATATTAAATTATGTTGCATGAAAGCTTTCTTCATCTTTCTGGACATTAAACGTCATAATAAATTGAGGCGTGGGAAATTTTGTTCGTGCCAATAATGACAAGGTGGTCTCAGAACTGAAGTTGCGTTAAGAACTCCAAGTAAACACGAAATGCCGCGAAAGTTCTTTGAAATTTCACGAAAAACCCAGTTGGCTATTTCAAAACTGAGCATTATACCTGCCAGATAGTGTTTTTTAAGTTCTTGTAATTTGTTTTCCACTCCCCTTGCAATTATAGCAATCTCTTGTAACAGTTATGAGTTAAAATTAAACACTTGTAATGGCGTTTGTTAGAAGTATAAAAAAGAACTTGCAAGGAAACGTGAGAGCAGGTGTGTACACACAGACGTTTGTATGTATACTTACAATCTTACCTTATAATTTCGTACAAGTTCGCAATTGAAAGAGCGTAAGCTTTAACCTTTGAAGTCAGGTCCCTTCACCACCACGATAACTGTTACAATAGCCCACGAAATGCTGACTGACCTGCAACAGATACTGTTAACAATAAATTGTTACGAAACGGATCTGCTCTACATGAAATGTTTCTGTTGTGTTGTCATTTTTTATTGTGTCCATGCACTGTATTAGATTTTCCAAATCTCTTGAGTGCATTTTTATTGGGTTATTTTACGACGCTGTATCAACATCCAGGTTATTTAGCGTCTGAATGATATGAAGGTGATAATGCCGGTGAAATGAGTCCGGGGTCCAGCACCGAAAGTTACCCAGCATTTGCTCGTATTGGGTTGAGGGAAAACCCCGGAAAAAACCTCAACCAGGTAACTTGCCCCGATCGGGATTCGAACCCGGACCACCTGGTTTCGCGGCCAGACGCGCTGACCGTTACTGCACAGGTGTGGACTCTTGCGTACAAAAATCATAAAATTCAAAATCCGTAAAACCAACAACGTGGACATTGTAGCAATAAAAAATTACCCTTCCTTTGTGGTAAAAGATTGTTTCTGTTATATTACTTACATAATCAGTAGGCCTACGTAACGTAAACGCAGATGCATTGCTTAACTTGGGTTCTGAAGCTTTCTCTTAAGACAAGAGAGAATCTCAGTACGCAAGAGTTTTGAACATTAAACTCGTAACCCAGCATAATATTAATATACAGGGACATCATTTTATTTTTACTTCAATTTTTATTGTACCTGAGTTTTTGAATGTACTTCACTCCCACCCCTTCTACTAAGGAAGTTTCAACTCCACACAGAACCAAGACCGCAGATAGTAAGCAGTACTGAGTTACTGAGTATAGTACGTTCCAGTACAGTATGTTCGCATTTTCCAGTGACGAAAGAGCTTTCAATATTGAATCATATTTTCGCACAGGTACTGTCCGTTTGCCTACGACGCATCCCGATTTCCCCCATCTGCTTCTGCTCGCCCCTCTGTAAAAGCTGGGCTGTCTTAGCTCTTTTCTGAAAACATTAATTTCTCTTAGGAATTGGACGTTTACGTAATATTATACAGCTGTTTAATTTAACTTAAATAAAAGGGCCTCGTTAAGTAATTAACTGTCACGTGATTTCCTCCCTTTCTACAATCCTGCGGCATAACCACTTGGACGGACAATAGATAGCATGTCTGAGTAATTTTATATTTTCGGGTCGGGCAGAAGTGAAGATTGAATTCACAGTACGTAGAGTAGGTACAGAATTATTTCAACATGAGTTACTAGTACGAAGGACGAAACTGGCAATTGGAATTAGATGCAATAGTCTATAGTGCGATAATATGCACAAAAGAACTGAAGCCTGTATCGAAATGAACGGCCACCATTTTCCAAATTGTGTTTAAATATTCATATTATGATTATTTTTCAATTTAACTTCTTTCTCTATATTGTACGCTAATGTGCTGTAGACAGTATACACTGCATAATGAATACGTTCGCATGGATAACTCACTTCGTGAGTAAAAACACTCATTCGTAATACAGTACTGTACGTTGATTAAAGAAAAACCTAATGAAAATTATCAAACTCAAAATCGCGATATTTCCTAGTTTACGTAAATGGATGAACTACTTTTCTTCCTTCCTACCCTAGTAGAGTGATTTGTGTTTTACGCCAGTATCATCGAACTCCAGTCTTGGAGGGGAGAGCAAGCGGTGTTTCCGGTTCTCTAAAGGTATAGACAGGTTAATATTAAAAATGTTAGTAAAAATAAAATGATGTCCCTGTACTACTGCGTATGTTCGAGTTAGAAAAGAGATACAAACGTTGTTCCGTAAGTGACTGGTGCGGCGTGTGGAAAGCATTCTTGGGATTTTTTATTATACTTGATTACTATTGTTGAATTTTATGATCATCACACAGATGCAACCTCGTCATAAACACGTTGGACTGTGATAACGCGGTGACGTATGAATGGAGGTGGGTCTCAGAATACATTCATGCACTTTCTACAGTACAACTGGGGTGAGTCTCTTATCTCTGTCTCCCGCTGTCGATGGTAATAATAATATTGTTGTATAGCTCGCGCAAGAAACGATTACCGAAAACCATTGGTGGCGTTGCTGTCTGTTTTGTCCACATCTGTGGAGTAACGGTCAGCGCGTCTGGCCGCGAAACCAGGTGGCCCGGGTTCGAATCCCGGTCGGGACAAGTTACCTGGTTGAGGTTTTTTCCGGGGTTTTCCCTCAACCCAATACGAGCAAATGCTGGGTAACTTTCGGTGCTGGACCCCGGACTTATTTCACCGGCATTATCACCTTCATTTCATTCAGACGCTAAATAACCTAGATGTTGATACAGCGTCGTAAAATAACCCAATAAAATAAAAATAAACTGTCTGTTTTGACGTATGTATGTAGGCACGCCGAGGGGGGGAGAGGAGCGAGCCGATGGAAGTACTGTCTCTTCCAAGAAGATGAACAAATGAGGACATCGCTGTGGAAATAAAGAACGTAACAAGAGAAAAATTCGAAGCTAATTAAACGCGTAACATATGTTTACGAGTGAAATAATAACACCGTGCGATACAAGAAACGTATTCACATGCAATGGAACAAACTAAAGTCGTAATGTAACTATCACAACGCAAGACTGATTCTATCGATGTTATTTCTCTTCCGACTGTATTCTTGAATAACATTCAAGTTATCTCGTGACCTTTCCTCTCGCCCGCTCTTCCTTATCGCAGTGTTTGATTCGCATTCCTTCCGTCGGTAATCCTTACTTGCGAGACCTATAACTACATGTATGTAGTCTGCAATTGATGTGCTTTCTGATGGAAGCTTTTCTCCTTTTCCTGCGCGACAAAATCTGTCTTAAAATTCCGACCCTTTTCTTTCTTCTCGACTTTAATGATAATAATGATAATAATAATAATAATAATAATAATAATAATAATAGTAATAATAATATGGTTTTATTTAACCTGGCAGATGTAAGGCCATAGGGAACACTCAATCAGGAGTAAAACTTCGATACAAAGAACATTACAAATTATTACTAAATATAGTACACAGTCCACCGCTGTGGAGTAACGGTTAGAGCGTCTGACCGTGCTGCGAGCGGGCCCGGGTTCAAATTCTGGTTAGGACAAGTTACCGGGTTGGGTTTTTTCCGGGGTTTTCCCCAACCAATTGAAGCAGAATTTCTGGATAATTTTCGGCGCCGTACCATAGCCCGGGCTCAGTTCACGGTGCAGCGTGCTTTACGTGTACAAGAGCGCGGCCGTTCGGATACCCAATAAGCGTCGGGCTGCAGTGCAAGCCTTCGGGTCTCTTCTCCGTACAAGAGAAAAAAATATAGTACACAAAAATTGAAAGAGAGAACCATAATGTAATGTAAACAATAAGCTAATAGAAATGAGACATAATATATACTAGAAAGAAATGCTGTTAAATCCGTGGTGAGACAGCCCATGAAGGCCAAGGCCGATCAGCCGACTGTTGACCTCATGTCCACATGCCTCAGCAGAGGTGAACGATCATCCAATGGAAACGGAGCTTTCGTGTGGTTAGTGCGATGATCCCTCAGCCGTTACAGCTGATTTCACTACCTATCGTAGCTTCCCAAATTCATCACGATGCTGGGTGTGTACCGGTCCCATACACTGGCCAACATTTCTTGAGAAAATTTCTTCTCCATTAGGGCTCGAACCAGCGCGCATTCCGTAACGCGAATCCTAGGCATGATGTATTAGACCACGCCTTAGCCTGCTTGTACACGATCAAATTTTCGTGAAATTCAACGCTTCAGAAAACTTTTAAGACTTTTCAATACTTGACAAGTTATATTGCCAAATAACTTAAAAAATATTTTGCAATTCTTTGATTGTCTTGAAATTAAATAAGAACACCTACTTATGGCTTTTAAGGAACCCGGAGGTTCATTGCCGCCCTCACATAAGCCCGCCATAGTGCAAGATTAATTCAGTCTCTATCATCATACCTCACCTCCCCAAATCCGTTTTAATACTCGTATTATCCTCCCATCTACGTCTCGGTCTCTCCAATTTGCTGTGGTCGTGCCAGAGAATCAGTCCCACTCCGATACTTATTGTATGGTTTCGTAACAAGCTGTTTTTTTTACGCTGATGGGTTATTAGCTCTTCGCCCAACCCTCAAACTGGAGGACCACCCCTTATCGGCTGTCCACGACTGCTTATTCAATATATTCGCAGAAAAACACTTTCTAATTAATTGTTCAAAGACTTGACAATTGTTTGAAGGAATTGACCAATGGGATTCGTAAATATTGTGGCACCAAAAGCCACAAAAAGCATGGAATCCTGACCGACAAACGTTGTTTCAAAGTTAATTGTATGAATTCTATGATTTCTACCCATCCCCTTACACCGTGGGTTCTGTGAAATACCACAATAAAATGAAGGAAAATAATGTGTATGAGGAAATTGCAAGGTAGATATCTCTAGGTAAGTACCAATAGCTTACAGGCATTTTTTAAATGAAGATTCTAATCTATAATTTAGGCAAATACTAATCGTAAATATTTTGTTTTTAAAGCAATATGCACTCGCAATATTCTTCGTTTTAGATTAAGTAATAGAACTACTGTTTTGTATAGCCTGCTTAGTCTCCAAAGTATTTACATACTGTATGTATATTGTAATATTTGGTAGGTAGGCCTACATAGATGACAATGTTCTTGAAGCACTATTAGAATCATGTCAAATCTTTAGCAATAGGTAACAGTCTTTAACAAATCTTTTTAAATATTGATCAGTCTTTGAAAAGCTATCTTGTAAAGTATTGAATTGGATAAATAACTTGATCGTGTACGAGCAACTTTAGAACACGACTCTACAACGCGGGACAGAAATACTGTTGCTGACAGTAAATTGCGACTTCGTTTACGGAAAAGTAAAGCCCCAAAAATAATACAGCCTTTTCATTTTTCTCTGTTGTAAAAAGAGACAATGGAGCTAATTTTAGAAATTAATTCGTGTAGATATATTTAAACCTTAGAACTTTTCATGAACGGCTTTTATTTGAAGACGTAACTTCGCGGATAATTCAATAGCTCTAATAAATAAGTAAAATTTCTCAATTTTCGTAACGATTGGCGTTATGTTCATTCCGCAGAGCATCTGTTATAATTATAATATACATTTTAAGTCATAATATTTTTGTTTGTAGTAGCGCGATTCGACCTATGATTATGTGAATGAACATTCCTCGAGACATACATTCTATACCATCCCATTTACACATAATATTTTGAAAGAAACATAAAAGCGTTGCTTGCTATTTTCATAAATCAATCGTTGTTTTTTCTTATATTTTAAAAGAAAGCCCCATTGGAGTTTAATAAAATAGTTAAGCCTATATTTCTTGTGCAGTATTTCGGGATGAATTAACACATAGACATGAAAATGTACTGTACATGTTCCGTGCAGCAGTTTGAAAGAAGTCCGCGATACCCAAAGACAGATGTACACCGAAAACAGCACTTGAGCCTAATTTTGAAACAGTAATTTCATTAAAGGTAGATAATCGTTATAACCTTTAATACTATGGCTCAACCTGCAGTGAACTTTAGCGATTGGACGTGACTTGTTTGCAACTTGTAGCAGATTCTGGCGTGTGGGTACCTGGTCGAGACTTTTCGTTTGATGGATATAAATTGGATCACAATTTTTGCTTCAAGGCTACTTCATATCAAGAGGACAGTCAACTGCTCTCCATTTCTCTTAGAAGAAAATAATACGTTACTACGTTATATAATGTGTTCATATTACAACGCCGGCCGCCGACATGGCGCAGCACACAATTAACCAAATTCCATCGCCACCTATTAGCGGCACCTTACGAACTGATGGCTACGATCGGCGAATAGCAAGATGTCTATGAAGTACGATACCGGCTCCAACAACTCTGTATCGACACTGACAAAGGAATTTAACACCTGACGTTTTCTGTCGCCGTCCTCCCTCCGAGAAATAATGTGATAGACAAGAGAGGAAATTCGATTCATTCTGTGAAGGTATAACTGTATCTCTGATAAGGATTTTCAGATCCGTATCAGGATGTTGCCCCAAGATCAATGTTTGGATAAAGACGAGTGTACAAGTCCCGCGCTGTAGAATCGTGGCCTGGACTCGCGTTACGGAATGTGCGCTGGTTAGAGTCTTCATGGGGAAAGACATTTTTGCATTAAATGTCGGTCAGGGTATGGGACCTGCGTCCACCCAGCATCGTGATGAATTTTGAGAGCGAAGATACTGTATGTAGCGAAATTCTGTTCTATGAACCAACTGTAACGGATGGTACATCATCGTGCTAACCTCCGTACTATCTGGTGAACCTCTGGGAAAACCTTACCTTCCAATCTTCTTGTCCATCACGCCCGAACCTGAGTTCGAGGAATGATGGCCTAATGCTCTGTCTCTGAGTTACCGAATAGAATAGCTGATAATGTATTACTTTGTAGAGAGCGAAATCTGTGGTTTATAACGATTCACGTAATTTGTAGAAGTTACTTGATTTTGGCCAAATCGTTCCAGCATTCGCTAGAGTCTGTGTGAGTTTGTCAATTTGGGAGCGTGAAGAAAATGCTACGAGGTTGCTCGAAATATTACAGTAAGCGGCTTTGCAAAGATGGACTGTTGCTTCTTTGCTGCTGTAATCTTTCGTCGAGAATGCTGTTGAATGCCCAATAGAAAGATTAGATAATTGTCTAGACGACAACAGCGATTCTGATTGAATGAAATCAAAACTTCATCCGCACGATTTCATCTGTCCTCGTTTCCTTTCACCGCGGCGACGGCGTCAGCAACCCACCATCTTGCAGTGAGCAGAAGTGAATCTCGTACACTGCTGTTAAAATACGAGTGAGGTTCTAATAGTAAGACTAATCACTGAAACAGGATAAAGAACCTCGAAATGCATCGGATTTTGTAGAAAATATGCATGTGAATAATTTAGCAACTAGTTTTGAACGAAAATAATAAAGTACAAAATAACACAAAATAAAGCTCGTACACCTCAAAATGAATCTCGCAAACTTCAAATCAAAACCTTTACAGCTCAAGCAAAACTCATATCTTCAATCAAAATACTTACACTTCATGCAAAAACTTACACGTAAAGGCAAAACTCTTAGCCCTCTAAGCAAAACTCTTACATCTCAAAGCAAAACTCTTACATCTTAAAGCAAAACTCACACACACCAAGCAAATTCCTTACACATCAAAAAGAAAAACATACATCTCAAGAAAAACCCTTTTACCCCAAACAAAACTCATAGTCCTCAAATGAAACTTGCTCTACCCTATTATCTCCTGGCTTAGTTGCCTCATAAGTGGTGCCTTATTGGTATCACTTGAGGTTCAGACCTGTCTTCGGATAGTTGACTAAACAATATCAAAGGAAACTCGTACACCTCAAGCAAAAGTTTTACACCTAAAATTATAACTCACACCTCAGGCAAGTCTACACCTTAAAGGAAACATATTATACTTTAAACAAAATTCTTATTTCTCAAGACAAAATTCGTACACTTTAAACAAAATCCCTACACCTCAAGCAAAACTTATACACTTCAAGGAAAACCTTAACATATCAAAGCAACCCTCTTACATCTCAACGTAGAACTCTTACCCCTCAAAGCAAGACTCGCACACCTCAGAACAAAACTTGTAGGTACGCTTGAAGAGACTGGTATACGCCTACGTCTCGAAGTAAAATTCGTGTACCACGTCATACAACTTGAAGTAAAACACGTAGGATACTCTTTGTTATAAGTATTTCGCGAGGTTTACCGATACACAGTGTGTTTCAGTTTAAGTACTGAGATATATTAGTATTTTTAGTAGGTTATTTAATGACACTGTATCAACTATTAGGTTATTTAGCGTCGATGGAATTGGTGATTGCGAGATGGCACTTGGCCGTAAATTATCTGACATTCGCCTTACAGTTGGGGAAAAGTTTGGAAAAATCCCAACCAGTTAATCAGCGCAAGCGGGACTTGAAAACTCGCCTGAGCGCAAGCGCCTCTGCCGGTGGATAATTACCATTTAATGTAGTTTATTGAGGCATGCGGCCCTACTGCCTGCTCGACACCTGAATATTCAGGGAACCTTAGCGTTGTCAGCTGTGGGTTGTCAATATTTAATATACTAACAAGTAAAATACAATAAATCAGTATAACTGAAGAGATTGTCATCATCAGCCCAAAATTAACTTCTGCCTTCTGTCATTAAATATTGATGCAACATGAAAAACCCATAAAGTTTCGAGAAATTAATTAGGCAGCAAAATTGATGATTGAAACCCGTTTAAAACATTAATTTACATGGCAGCACTGAAAGGACTTCCTCTGGATTCAAAAGAATGAGCAAAGGTGAGACAGGAATAACTTGTTTTGTTTTGGCTTCTCGAATTAATGGACACTACGAGCTCAATGACTTTAAAGGGGAATTCGGATATTTCACGGAATGTAGATGGAATGCGTGTACTCCCTGAAAAACATGTCTATTGCCTCGTAATGTCTGGAAATTCTGGCTCTGTGGCAATTATGGGCCTATATATATTAACGGAGGGGGGGAATGGTGCAAAATATGACAAAAAATGAAAATTTTTATGAAATATGAAAATGATTGATATTCTGTTGGTGTTAATTACGTTCTACACATCGTGAATCGCGAAAATCATTGCTCCCATACCGCTTGCAGAAATGGTGTAGGTAGAATATGAAATTTCATATTTTGTCTTTCTCTAGTTGTAACTTTTCTTTATTTTCTTATAATGTAAAAACAGCATAGTCCATTGCACAGCAATGCACGAGCTTCAGCTTGACTTAATTAAGAATCGTGAATTAAATTCGAACATCAGTAATAGGGCCTACTCTCCATGTTTTAATAAGAAAAGAAATCATAATATTCTCGTGTCGTTAACACGAGTTGGCTAGGAAGAAGTTGCAGAAATGCGAGACTGCTAATGTGGTTAATTATGATAAAGAGATTCAATAAAACATAACCATCTGACGCGAATTTCAAAACTAGGTATAAAATTGTGCTCACGTTAGGCATAAGGCGGATCGAGTTTCGGCCGACACGGCAGCAGTTCTCAAGATGTGAAACGACTCAATTCAGCAGAAAACACTTCTCGCCGCCGACAGTCTCGAAGGCATGGTTCCTGGCTCGCATCCCTTCTGTTGATTGGTTAATCGCTGCCGCGGTGTCACGTGTTTCACGACGTCATAATACTCCACGTGATGGGACACCTAGCATTGTAATCGGATGTCATATTATTATGTGAGGGGAACCATTCAAGAGATTCATTTGTACTTTTTCGTTATATAAGATGTATAAAGAGAACGAGAAATTTCGAGAATTTGAGTATACCTGACACAGAAACAGTTGCTTACCGCGTGTCTTTTGTCTGTGCTTAAGTCGGTCGGTTAGCCTGTTTGCAGCAATTTATCCTAAGCTGTCAGACGAACTTTGTTGATAAATATTAGATACGTCTGGAAATGATATTCATAACTGTAACATCATCTTTAAGTGGACCAATTGCGAGCAGTCAGATCGATGTGTTCGCTCTTGTGTATCGCTACGACCAAACCCAAGCTTTCCTCTTTAATATATTTTTTATATTAAATTTTAGCTTTTGAACCCTACGTCCTTGGTCTGCTCTTGTAAATGTCAAATAAGCTCAAACTGCTTGATTATGAATATTAGTTTTGTTCCTAAATTCGGTTTTAATGCATATTGATAATGCTTTCTGTAAACTCTTCTTACTCTGAAACCGCCGTTGACCTTGCATTTTGGATCTCTTGATGGCGTACATAAATCATGCTTTTAAATTACTAATCTTAGGAGTGGAACTTCCGTATCGGTGTGAAAATACTACACGTGTTGTAATAGCTATGAAACTGTCCAAATGAAAATAACAATTGAAGTGATGACCAGACAGAGGATTTTTTCGGACCCGATACTGAACGTTAGGTGTGCGTCAGTTGCAGGCAGGTCATTGAATTCATTGCTACACTCCCTCCGTAAGCTACGTCTTGTCGCTGTGTAGAGACCGAAAATCCGCTGTGTGGTGATGATATGAAAATCAGCACAAGCCCACTTTTCGACATTGTGCTGCTTACGACAGTGAAAGGCATAAAATGAGCTTTTGGAGTCCTGCTTTAATATCATAACTAGGGACCGGATTTTTATGTAATTACATATTATATTCCTTTCAACCTAACCGTATATAAATAACAAATATTTGCGAATCTTGTAATTACCATTAATATATTAAAATTTGATACTACATATTTTTACATATTTACCCCACATTACATATTATGGCTTGGTGTTACATAAATCTACATATTTGGGGGTTTTATTCATTTTTACTTCTTTAAAAGGAAAAAGAAAACTGCTGCTGGGGAAGCTTACAATTTGAAATAAGCCTTTTTACCTACCTGAGAAAGGATATATTTCAGGACGAAACATAATATCAAAGTTCCAGGAAGTAAAAGAGGCATTCACCCCTTACCGCCCACCGTAAATATGAATGAACAAAATGCAACCTTTCTCATACAACTACTCTGTATTGTAAAAATGAAGAAGGAAATAATCTCATACGCATAAGCGGACGACATAGTAGTAGGGTCTAAAGACCTTACAAAGTTACAAGAAACAATAAACATCATGGTAAAATGGTGCAATGAAAACAAATTTGATATAAATGTGAACAAGACAGAAATGATACTCAGAAACGGCGGAAGAGCACCAGAAACAGCAGAAATCGTCATGAAGAACAGAAAATTAAAAATTGTACCAGACTACAAATATCTAGGCATAACAAAAAAACTAGCGCAGATATTGATATTAAATATTTTCATGATTTTACATATTTTGGTACATATTCAGCTTATTTTTCTTACAGAAATATGTACATATTTCACACTTTGATATTACATAAAAATCCGGTCCCTAATCATAACTAGAGTCCAGAATCTTAGCCACTACTCTTTGAAGTTAAGTGAATATGGAGTTTGTGCAATGAGCAAACGCGGCGCTGTGCTATTCCCGCAACAAAGAACAACCACCTCAGTACACACATAAAAGAATGATTTCAAGAATAGGGCTGTGTTGTATGTCACAAAGTCTTTGCTGTGAACTTATAAATTGAAATGTTACTGTTACACAGGCACTACAATCTTTGATGTAAAATTTTAACTTTAAATATACTGTATCAGAGGCACTACTCTTAACAACATGATTGTGTCTATATTACAATAATCTTTGATGTAAAATTTTAACTTTAAATTTTACTGTTTCATAGATACCGCTCTTAATGTAATGTTTAAGCCCATATTACGACCATATTTGTCGTATAATTTTAACGTAAAATACCGGTATAACTGTAACACAGGTACCGCTCTTACTACAGTGTCTGAGCCTGTATTACGATCATATTTGTTGTAGTGATTTAACATAAAACACCGGTACAAA
Source organism: Periplaneta americana (assembly GCF_040183065.1). Classification (NCBI taxonomy): domain Eukaryota; kingdom Metazoa; phylum Arthropoda; class Insecta; order Blattodea; family Blattidae; genus Periplaneta; species Periplaneta americana. The sequence continues at coordinate 9,206,589 of NC_091126.1, forward strand.
TGTAACACAGGTACTGCCCTGAATGAAATGTTTAAGCCTATATTACGATAATCTTTGGTGTAAAATTTTTATTTTAGTAGGTTATTTCACGATTGCAGATCCAAAAAGAAGTGGATTGCAGCTGAAATGAGAATTAGAAATATACTCAATGATTATAGCGTTCGGAGGATGAAAATCGTGTTTTGAAATATATACGTACAGTACATTATCATGTACGAGCCTGTAAACTTGAAATGATGAAATTGTTTTCAGTTTTCATAATTTAATATTTTTATGAAATTAGGAAAAGTCGTTAGAAAAATGGAATTGATGTTTTCAGTTTTATAAAAATTATTTCTCGAAAGAATTAATTTTTGGAAAAATGGATTGGAAAAATTTACCTGGAATAAATTCTAACTCATGTCTGACGCCTACTCACTGAATTACCGTGGCTACCTGGCGAATCTAGGAAGAAGAAAGTGCAGCAGACGTGAATTTCGTTGCTAATAAGAGATTAAGGTTGCAAATAACTATATGTATTAATAACAATAGCAAGATAATCTATTTTTCGTTATTTATTTTTATTTTTGTTTAGTCAAAAAACCGAATATGATTTAGTGTACTTGCAGACCTTGAGCATTGTATGATTTGGCTTTGCTGTGGCCTACTTAGTTGCACATCATTAACTTCCATCCTAAACACAATCAACAACATCCGTGATTCCAAAAGTGTATCGTCTCCTTGAAATCTGTGCAAATGACGCTCAAAGGATTATTCAAACGGTAGCGGTATTGGCTTTACGCAAGTGGTAGCGTAATCAATTTAAAACTTTCTCTGTAATTACGCGAATTTAGTTTTTTAAGCGTAACAGTAGATGTCGGTAGCCGTTCCCCGATCCGTACCTTGCTCAACAGGAGGTTTTGTATTATTTTCAACCAGCGATTGCCTTTATCGGCGTTGTCGTTAGTCATAGGAAAGGAAAGCAGAGCGCTTTGTATGTGACAAGCATGCGTGACATCAAGAAACTTGTCCCTTGTACCAATACTGAAAACTCGGCAATTCCTATGGATTTCCAGTCTCGCCGTCGTCCATAAGATGAAACCTGACGACAGGTGCAAGGTTTAGTCAACGTGGAGCAAACATGACCACGTAACTACGAGCTACTGCACACACTTGTGGAAGGAAATATTGCCCTTTAATTTCTTAATCGTACGAAGTATAAAACAAAGTATCTTGTTGGTGCGAAAATAATGTCGGAATTTTTTTATAGAAATGTACAAGTGCAGCATTCTTCACACCAGAAACCATTTACAGCATGACGCTGCTCTAATATTGTTCTTCCGTCTGTTGTGTACAGCGATTTATTCAAATCTTTTGGACGGAGAGTGCTCATTTTTGGTACAGTATAAGCAGTCAATTTAACAACGAATGAAATAAAAAAATTGTAATAATTTGTAATAAATAATATTGGCTGTGTACTTAAAAGAAAAACAATAATTGGCGACTTATTGAAAACAGTCTAACAATTTTTTCTATGACTTCTTGTTACAGAATATTCACGTGGCAAATGAAATTTATAGATTGTGTTTCTCCAAAAAACAATTTTGTCTGGAAATTAATTATTAATTACATATTATATGCTTCCAATTCTAAAACTACATTACACAAACATTTTAGGGCTTAAAATATATTTGTACGATTGACTTCTCAACAATACCATATCATCAGCTGTTACGAAAATAGAGCACAAATAGACAATTCTTATTTAAAAGGGTGATTATCGTCAGAATTACATTTCTACGTTTAAACGTTTTCAGACGAAAGTCGTTTGTAAAATTCGCTTCCCATAAAGCGTCGGGGAAAACACATTTTTATCTGTGAAGGATTCAATTTTGTGTAGACTAGTTCGAAATGAAATCGTTTCTTGTCACAAATAATAAATAACAGACATGACTAGAATAACTCGAGAGAGTTCACACACTCTGAATACAAATCCTCTATACGCTACAATGTCAATGACGTGTTGGGTGAAAGGGACGAGTGACGTATTCCGACTTGTGACGTATCCCACAATTTGTGCCCAGTTTTGCACCCCTGCTCTAAACTATTATTTGAGACGCGCGGGAGAATATCCTGTGGACAGTATTGTTTTAGAATTACCTTTGGAACACTCTGCTTGGCATACTGCTGGTTTCTTGGCTAGTAAGCATTATACTTAGAATTTCGTTTAAAACCACAAATACGTTTTCATGTTTCCGTCATTATACCGATTTTTGTCTTCTGCTGTCTCCTGTCAAAAAATAAACCCTACAACCTGTTTCGACTTCACACCTTTCTCTTTCAGATTCTTCCTGGTTAGCGAAAGATCTGATTTTTATAAAAGTAAAAATAATATTCGATGGTATGACAATATAGGATTACTTATTTTATTTTTATTTGTACAAAATCAATTACATGATCTATTTAATATAATAGCATGCGAAACTGCGGTCTGCACCAGCTTACATTTTACGGACCAAGTAACAAGACCAGCTCCCGATGTCGTAGGTAGTGATTGGTAGGTCCACCAGAGTTCTCCACTTATCCGTTACAGACTGTTGGTTGAGAAGGCATGACTAGCCAAGAAACCTACGATAGAACTCTTCTACGTCTAGGACAGGGTTGCAGAAGTGCGGAAGAAAGGGGTGGAAGCATGGAGAAAGAGTTCGTTCCCCCATCCACAAGGCCGGAGCCTTCAATGACATTTCTGTGACGTTTGGCAAACACACTGTTCTCTTTTCTCTTCTCCCCCTATCATACAATGACGCGAGGGGTGCACGGAAGGGATGAGTTAGGCTACGTGTTCCGGCTTATGACGTGTACTTCAAGTGTACCACACTTTTGCATCCCTGGTCTAGGATATTGCTGTGTTGGAGCCAAACATTCAGATGTGAATTTCATTAAAATATTGCGTGTCCTGCTCACAAGGAAACTGTCAGTGAGCTCCTATCCAAAGCGACCTTGAAATTTCGCTCACAAAATCTACGCCATAATAGAAAACCCATATACCAAAAATTAGCTGCGAGTTCCCGATATCGACATAGCAATCCCTATTTTATAAAACATAGAAAAATTAATTTGTGCTGCAAAGGGTTAAGGCTACGTATTTATACAGAATGATTAAAAAAGGACGGTGAAAAAGTAAAGATCTCTAGCGAGAGTGACAACAATGGTTAAAGATCAGTTATTCAAAATAGTGAAATCGGCAGGTCTCAAGTTATTGTGTGTTTATTTGCTAGTTCGTGTCATCAGCACCAGAGATGCAGTGTAGTGCTACACAAGATAGCGACAGCGAAGCAAACTAGAGGAGTTTCGCGTCATGGAATTCTCACGAACGAGATGTTGTGACAGTACAGGAAAATTTGGGATTGATTTTGACAAGAATGCACCACAGAGAAACAGCATTGTGCGCTGGGTGAGGTAATTCGGAACTAGTGGCTGTTTATGTCCTAGGAAGTACAGTGAAGGGGATACGAGCCGTAGTACTAGCAGGTCAACAAAGCGCGCTAGTAGGGTACTACAGGTGCCATAATCCACGGTATGACGTAGTAATATTCTCCCAGAACGTTGGATCGGCCAATGTCACTCTGGCCCCCCGCGAGCGTCCGAGTTGAACCGCGACTTCTTTCTGTGAGGGTATATCAAAGACTTCGTGTCTGTCACCCCCATGGCACAGAACCTGAACGACCTGAGACGACGCATCACAAAGCAATGGAGTCAACGAGGACATCCTGGCAAGAGTCTGGACAGAACTGGAGTACCGTCTCGACATCTGTCGTGTCACCAATGGGGCTCAAATCGAGCTTTTGTAGTGGAGAGGTAAAATTTGGAAGTTACTGCTTCCTTTCATGTTAATACAGTTGTGTTAAATTCGTTCAGTTATGAATAAATTAGGTCACTTTTGCACCATTCTTTTTTAATCACCTTGTAGTTATTATAATATGATGTAGGCCTATGTGTTTAAACTTGGGCGACCCATTAGAAGAATATGATTATGAAGGTAATGTAAGAAATATTGAAAAATTAAACTAAGAATAATGAAAAGGGTATAAGTTGACTATGGATGTATGATCTAAGGACTTCACGTACATACCGGAATGTTAGTCACATCCTTGGGCCACTCTTGCAGTACACTTGCAACTGAGCACCAATTTAAACAGCTGTTTTTAAGTGAATGACCGTGTACCCCTATAAAGTAGGCATGCTGGAATATATAATTCAAACTCTGCAATGCGGTATGTGATTCAGTAACATAACTTATCGCATTTCCCTCTGTTACCTTTCCATATGAGACAGAAAATTTGTAAGAAAATAAGATTCGTAGGGTAATGACAATATCAACATTGCATTTCAGTTGTGAAAATCGCAAAGTGAATAAATCTAATAAGAATGCGAAGATGAATGTCAGCTTACTTCACTCGGTTATCACTTATCAGTGAAATGTAAGTCAGGACACAAAATATGAAATATCTGTAAAACAGAAGATAGACTGTATTAAGGGTGTTCCTAAGTCATCAGCCCAACGTTACAGGAATTTGGTGGACCTAGAACAAAGTGCAAATACGATTTCTCTTAGTATTTCAACAGGTCGTAATCTTTGATGGCAGTAGAAAATTTGAGCTGTTATCGTAGGCGAAATGTGAAAGTTTGGACAAAAGAAAATGCAAGTGACGTGCGCACTAGATGTTTCCAAGGCTTTGAGTGCTAGATATCCGCATTCAAACATTGCAAGAATCGCCGTAATTTCAGTCGGGGAAAATGTCAATGTTATACGGCGTAATTGAAAAGGAAAAGTTGTCTTCGGTAAGAGCGAACTCGATGGAATACGCGTGTAAATAAAAGACTATCGGTAACCACTGTTACTCAACCGTCCTTGTTCCAGATTGTCTATTTCTAGAGGAGGGATAGGCTCATTACGCTTACCCCAACTCTTAATCCGTTTCATGCTATTGTTCCAGTTTTGGGGCCGTTGTGTTTTAATTTCCATTTCGCGTTGTGTTAATACAGTGCTTCTCAAACTGTGCGTCGCTGGTCATTGTCTAGGCCGTCGCGTCTGTAAGGAGAAACTAATTTTTTTAATGCATAGTGAAGCGAAAAATGCAAATTTTCCGTACGTGTACATATTTATTCCGATTTTGTATATTTACATTTAAAATATTGGAGGCTAACTGTGTAAATTATTACTTTCTTTAAAAAATATATTCCAAATCGAATTTGGGATCTTTAAAATTTTTGGTTTCAGGGGCGACGCACGAGAAATGTGACCGTGAAGGGTGACACGCTCTAAAATATTTTGGGAATTTCTGTATTAATTACTGGTAATTGCTCTCTCTTTATAAATCAGAAATTCTGATACAGTCGCATACTAATGAATGTTGACACGACGCTCCCTCCTAAAGATAGCGCTGAACCGCGAAGTTGCTCTTTGGATGGGACTGATAGTGGGAATGGAACCCCACAGCCAAAATGGATGAACGCTTTCCTTAGCTTCGTGTTTCTAGATATCGACGGTAGTCAATTTGTGTCGGAGGTTGGTATTAATTTAAACGTAACGTTACTTTTTAACTGTTGAACGATAAGCTAGTCACAATTAGACGTAGAAATAGTGTTTCTTGAACGTCACCGACACCCGACTACCGGGAATCGACTGCGGGACTTCTGACGAGAAGCAGTCCGCAGATTCAGCCGAGGGTTTGCCCGGCTCACCCCACCTATTCGCCCGCATGTACCGACCGGTTCCGAATCCCTGACAACCGCAAGACCTCGTTCACCGCGAAAAGGGTATCGCGTGTTTTCTCTCCAGCCACAAAGGAATTTCACCATCTTGTATTCCAGTTTAATGTACAGAACAAACACAATAAAATACAATTAATCTGGGTCATAGTCAGTGTTGCAACAATCAATCGTTCCGCGGTCTTCAAGGATTCCGTGTTTTCGATACGATCAAACATTTCGTTGAAATCAACTTCGGCAATCATAGGCGAAGCAGTAATGGAGAATAACTTTTTATTTTATGTTATATTGTTTCAATTTAAATTTAATTCTGGAAAAAAATATCTAGTTAGGTGTACACTAACTTGTACTATTCCTTTTACCTAGCATATATTCCAAAGATCACAGTTCTTTAGTGATAACATCTAGCATTCTTGCCAAAAATGAAAAAACACCAAACAAGGAAATATAGAAGAAAGACAAAATGGAGGACACAAACTGGAAAAAGGGGAAATGAGAAAGGAAAGAAAATTGAAAGGAGAGTAAGAGAAAGAAAGGAAGGAGAAAGGGAAATAAGGATGTTGTAGAAGGAAAGAATATTAGGCCTAACGCGTCATCCAGCTTACGTTTTAAAAGCAGCATACTTCTCGCCATAAATGCGCCATCTATTCGGTTTGTTTACATTGGGTTGTGGAAGGAATTTATGTTAAGATTGGTATATTTCATATGTTTTCAAAATGCCTGGATGTGCCGCCCCAAATTGCTCAAAACATTCCAATAAAGGTTTTAGATTGTTTGTCTTTCGAATGCTTATACAGTACATTGGTGGAATGAGATGAGAGGACCTTACTAAGAGCTGTTCGACAGCGACATCTAGCGACCTTGGAGCTGACAGAAGTGATATGACATCTGCCGAAAAATGCTTCAATTTCTTTATTGGGACTTTCAATAATCTTCATGAAATATGGTCTAACTATGCCTGCAGATCAGTTTCAGCAGACTTTTCTGTTATTTTAATGGCGTTGGTATCGGAATAGCATGTATTTTGTGCTTCTAGCACCGTTCTGTATTGCTGGAAAATGTGGGCGTTGGATTTTTTAACCTCGGACCTAATCTGGTTATAATGGAATTTTGTTAATTTGTCAACTAGAATGTACAGTGCTTTTGCTCCAAATAAAGGTATACAACGCTCTGAACTTAAATTATAAGCTTTTCTGTATTTTGACGTACTGGTTGGTGTTTAAATTTGTAAATCTTTTATTGCAGCAGCAGTATCAACCTCTTTTGCTTCACGAAGACTCATTTGTTTGCCATATGCGAATTCTGAAGGACCTACCATTTTATCTTAATCCCTGTGCTTTTCGTCTTTTATAACGTTCACTACTTTACTGAATTCTAATAATGTACGCTTGCCTCTCTTTTGCGTTTCAGAAACGCATATTGAAAAACTCGTAGATTTTCAAGTCATTTCTTATTCTGTGGTAGGAATCTTCCAACTGTCCTATTTGACCGTTGTCATATGGTTTTAAAATGATATATTAACAGTCTTCTCACTCTGAGAGGAACATAGGTTAAAGGTGTTTGACAATAAGGTTCTTAGGAAAATATTTGGGGCTAAGCGGGATGAAGTTACAGGAGAATGGAGAAAGTTACACAACACAGAACTGCACGCATTGTATTCTTCACCTGACATAATTAGGAACATTAAATCCAGACGTTTGAGATGGGCAGGGCATGTAGCACGTATGGGCGAATCCAGAAATGCATATAGAGTGTTAGTTGGGAGACCGGAGGGAAAACGACCTTTGGGGAGGCCGAGACGTAGATGGGAGGATAATATTAAAATGGATTTGAGGGAGGTGGGGTGTGATGATAGAGACTGGATTAATCTTGCTCAGGATAGAGACCGATGGCGGGCTTATGTGAGGGCGGCAATGAACCTTCGGGTTCCTTAAAAGCCATTTGTAAGTAAGTAAGTATATTAACAGTCTTACTAATAAACCGTGTATAGTTTTTATACGAGACTTACGCAGAGTTGAGACAGAAAACATTACTAATAAACCGTGAATAAGCTATGGACGTATAAACACGCTGTAACTATACAATGGGAGTTGCTTTGCAGTAGTTATATACACGAAACCCCTTGTTTAAGCGTTGTGTATAGGGAAAAAATGGCCGCCCCTCTAACAGCTGTTCGTATCGACTGTCATTTTATGATGATGTTTACCTTGTAACCACAGAAGAACAAACCAAAGAACATAGAATTATTAGAATAATATTGCTGTAGCTTGTACTCTTTGACCAAAATGTAGTGTGGTAATCGAATAGAGCCAGTTGTACTATCGATATTTAACACGCCACACTAGAGCGCTCTACCGGAAGCAGTAGAGAACCTCAGATATTCTATTACCTTTCGTAACGAAGTAATGACGAAACTATGACGTAGCTGTGTAACAATTGTACTGTTATACACGACGTATGTAGTGGTTATTGGTAAGGAATTTACACACGGCTTATAAACGAGCTACTCATTGTATAAGACAGTTAAACGTCTGCATATAGAGTTTTTATTAGTAAGACCGTAAATGTTTTAACACATTTCTTAGTTCATCGACTGATGTTGCAGGGGAATCGGTTACGATTCTAATGCTTTCTCTTAAATAATCGCACTTTTCTTCAACATTAGATGATGAACGTCCCTGTAGTATAGTAAACAATTCACGCCTAGTGAGGTTTAAGTGATGACTTTCATATCCTGAAAGGAATTGCAGAAATAATTTAAATTTTAATAATTGATGAAAGACTAATATATTACAACGCAAAGACACCGTGCGCACTTCAAAACTAAATTCGAGCTAGAGGGCCCAGTGGCAGTTGGAGGCAGACTTTCTTCATTGGTATATGAAAAGCATGCATGTAGGTATGATTTATTATGAGAAACTTGAGAGGACCTCACAGGACCGACAACTTTTGACCTCCGTGAATCCGTCGCGTTCACATTTTCAACCACAATCAAAGTGATTATGTTATTTAATATCTAAATGCCGTTAATTAATTAGATAATTAAAACTATGTTCAAATATTCTACATACCTCCAGGTATGGAGTCCATGCTTTAGCTTTTAGTTTTACACTTATATATAACACTTCAAAAACGACCTTACTTTCACCACTCAAACTCAGCAACTACATTGTCCAAGAGAGGCGCATTTTCAGCCATGTATTTACAAGGACAGGACTGTGATGGGTGATAAGATATACGATGCTTACATGTCCTGTCCATCCTCTTCAACTTAAGACAACAAACAACTCTCCCCTACATGTTTCAGTTTTGGAGTTTTGGCCAGGAATTCGGGAAAATGAACCACTGTGGACCTCTGAGAATTACAAAGAGACCAATTATACGGAGTAGACAGATGTGTAAATATCACAAGAAAAACCAGCACATTGCTGCACGGGGCTGCTGCTGTCTCCTGTCTCTGGTGTGAGTGACTGGTCTGCACATCTGTGGCCTGTGCCGACTGCCGAGGATTGTATTTCTGCGAATAGCTGTCGCTCCTCGTAATAGGTAATTTAATGCCAAAGCAGTTTGTAGCAGTGGATGGATCGCTGATTGTCAATGATGCGCCGCGCCGTGCTTTCCCGCGCTCGGCTCGCGCTGGACTTTCTGGGTTCGGACAGTGAACGACGATTCACCGCAGCCATTATGTAAGCCTCTATTTTGGGAATCAGCTTTACGAATATCGAAGCTGGGGAATGTAGAAATTTTAAAACATGTAGTTCCGAGATTATGGGCAAATAGTTGAACAGATGGTTTTGAGAATTACAGCGGACAACAGTGTTCTGTCTTAATTTTAGAATTAAGTAGCTTTGGCACTGCTAAATAGTTAGAAGATGAAAGAGTAATGGAACGGAGAAAAATTCTCTCCGGCACCGGGACTTGAACCCGGGTTTTCAGCTCTACGTGCTGATGCTTTATCCACTAAGCCACACCGGATATCCATCCCGGTGCCGGACAGAATCGTCTCAGTTTAAGTTCCAACTCTTGGGTTCCCTCTAGTGGCCGCCCTCTGCACTACGTCATAGATGTCTATGAACGTAGGACTGAAGTCCACACATGTGCTGAGGTGCACTCGTTATGAATGACTAGTTGGACGGGATCCGACGGAATAAGCGCCGTCTTAAATCACGAAGTGATTTACGCATATCACATATATTATTTTAATGTACCGAAGTACATATGATATTTCAATGCAGATATTCGTATGATGACGCAGAATATCATATGTACTTCGGTACATTAAAATAATATAAATAGTTAGAGTTAAACTGGAAGATGTGTAACTTGTACATAACAACTCATAACGCTGTGTCTTTTTCAGGTAGGCAAAATAATAGTATGAGAAGAACAATCTTACTCGAAGAGGTTCTTACAATTAATTCTGTCTAAACTAACGCCACTGGATGAAAATTAACAACTGTTGCAGCCATTTGTAATGACAAAAAAGTAAGAATTAAATGTTACGTAAGAGTAAATCATCTTTCTGCGTCATAATATAAAATATGGTTGTCCTCAATATGCATCTGTCCCTCTTTAATTGACTCGTAGATAATTAATTGTGAGAAATCAATCCAATAATTTAGGAGTAAATCGCTGTACAGAAAGAGCTAGAAGGCATGCTGGAAACCGCTTATCACCATCGATGATGTTGAAAAGTTGTATTTCCCTTAAATCCTTGAAATCGATTTTTTGTTTTATTCTTCGTATAATGGGAAAGTTCGAAGTTGAAGCTGATACACGTATTTCGTTCGTTCCATGAACAGTGCACCTCATCTCCAGGATTGGCACTTGCATTGTCGTCTATCCTTATCCTTACACGTACACTGCGTCCCAAGTAGGCCTTCAGTGCACCCATTATGGAATGAGTTGTGCCGGCTCCACCATCTGCCGCACCATGGAATCTTTTCCAGCCAACTAGTCTGAATACCGTGCCTCTGTTGGAAGTCCGCCTTACCTTAGAGTCATCAAGTCCCCGCCCTGATCTGGCGCTTCGGTTCTGCAGATCTAGTCACTGCCACTGCCATCTACCAATCTTTGGATAAATCGTGAGGAACACCTGCTACGGTGAATGGCAGTTTCGATGCCTGACAAAACATTAGGCCTAGGTGACCTGTTTTTGAAAATGGAGATGGTAACGAAAGGGGAATTGTGGAAGTGTGTTGGTGGAATGAAGAGATGGAATGAACAGGAGAAATCCGAGAAAACCCTTACAACTCTGGCTTTGGCAACCAAAAATATAACTCTGCCATTGATCGTTGTACCCCAGCATTCTGCCAACTGAACTACCAACGTGCAAATGTTGGAATTTTAATTTCCTGAGCCATTTCATTGCTCTGTTATACCTTATATTTCCACTTATGGTATATCTAATATACCTTTATTCTTGGGTTATCTCTAGCAACCTTAAATTAGCAACTCTCTCATTCATTGCAATGTACCCACGGATCTCATGTGTATCGCACATAATTTTGTCAACTTCGATGGACTACGAGTTGTATATTCCTTTGATGGTCTTACAAGGAGAGGACACGCTCTGTATATAACCGAATTAAATCAGATTTTGTGACATGAAAGTACAAGACGTACTGTTTAAAGTCATACCTGGTATGGGTGGCCAATGGACCCCTCGTTTTGGAAATATTGGCTATTGTTTATGACATACATCCGTTAGGTGCCTAATAGGGAAGCATTAGACTGTGTAAGGGCATAGCTCATGTGGTTGGTTGCTGAGATGTCATCCATGCAACCTGAGTTCGAATCGTGATGCCTTCTCATTTTTTAAAGCTTGATATTATTATTGTTATTATTATTATTATTATTACTATTATCATAATAATAATAATAATAATAATAATTATTATTATTATTATTATTATTATTATTATTATTTTAATTCACTTTCAGTTGTCAGTTCCTATATTCAAAGCCATGTTGAAATATGCGTGGTATGCATCAAAATTGATAAACGAACGAGAAGTGTTTGTGAATGTGAAGGATATCTGTTTCGCAGCAGAAGTGCGGAAAAATGTGTGTGACTGTGGACAACCTTCTTTCATTTGCTGTGCATGGTGCAGGGAATATGTATGTTTTGTGTGTTTTTATGACGTCAATGAATCGGGTAGAAAATGAAATGGAATAGCTGCTACAGAAATATAACAGACGCCAGTGACACATCTTACCTTCCTACGTGAGCAGTATTTCATTGTTTATCCTTTACAACACAATGTTAGTTAATTAGTAATTTGTTTAAAACATGATGAAGCATTCAATACATTGAGAAATGTGATATAGGTATGTAAATAGATAACTGTGATCACAATATTAATCATTATTAAAAGAAAAAAATATAGAACCAGTTAAGATTCGAACTCACGTTGCCTGGATAACAACTCAGCATCCAACCATATGGGCTACGCTGTTACACAGGCTAATGCTTCCCTATTGAGCACCTAACGGAAGTATGTCATAAACAATAGCAAATATTTCCAAAACGATGGGTCATTGGCCACCCATATCAGGTATGACTTTAAACAGTACGTCTTGTACTTTCATCTCGCACAATCTTATTTCATTCGGTGATATACAGAGCGTGTCCTCTCCGTGTTAGTGCATCGTTCTTTCCGCTTTTAAATTCTGTACAATTTGAGTCACTTTGCCTGGTAATGACCGAAGAGATTCGGTTTGCCTTCACAGGAACCGGTCTTACTCGCCAACCCGAATGTCCTATTCGGCAGGAGTTACTCCTTCCGTGTGTGCGATCGGCATTGCCTTTCACGGGCTCTCGAATCGAAACAGAATCCTCAAGGTTGCATTTCATAGTCGCCGTTCACATCGGTATCTTATTTTTTGTGTGCTTCTTCTCATCTAAGAAGCATCTGTGACGTAGTTTCCTCCAGTCACTTTCTGAAAAGTTTTCCGGAATCCCACTCCACACTTGACAGTCAACTTTAAGGATCAGCTGTCTGCGTGGGTTCCTCAAGGACTCTACAACAAATTATTGATGTACATTTATATAATTGTTTTACTCTCTCACTGTACGAAGTTATTGTAATAATAAAAACGTAGATTTCGCTATTTCCAAGATAATTCATGTTTTCAGCATCCCTAGTATAGAAAAATGAGCTTTTGGACTTGCCGTCTGTCTGTTTCTCTGTTTTTGTCTGTACAGCAATTTCTCCCATTGGACGGCTTTTGTTTATATTGAATATCTACGGATCAGTATGTAGGTGAATTATGCCTACATAATACAGCAATAATAATAATAATAATAATAATAATAATAATAATAATAATAATAATAAAAATAAATTATTATTTTTAATAAAAGTAGTTTTATACGCTTATATCAATTTTAAAACAACAACAAACAGTGTCGTAGTTACTCTACTTTGACTCTCCAGGTTATTTTCATGTTAGATGGTATGAAGTGACGAATGAAATGATCTAGTTCGTTTCCAAAAAAAGTCTTTCCTCGGAGGAATTAATTATTATTTACGAATTTTTGTACTTTTCTTGAGATTCAGTTAATTTTCTAACATCTCCGACACAGAATAACCAAAAAGCCTACTGTAAGCTGCGTAGGCAATTTTTTTTTTCATAAATGGTTAGGGTAGCTATTTCAAACAGCCTTCATACATGGGAAAATTATGTAGATTGCTTGACCTCCCTTATTAATTTAAAAAAACAGTCATCTTGCCCCCCCCCCCTCCCAAGTGCCTTGACATGCCATTTTCCTGATTTCACTTTTTAACTTTGATACTAAATTTTTCGGATTGGTCTTTAATTTTTGTCCTTTGAAATCTGGTGTAGATGAGAAAGTAGCGCCTTGAATGTGGTGGGATGGTCCGAGGGCTAGTGCGAAACTAACATAACTACAGAAATTGACATTTCTAGATCTTTACACCAATCGATAATAATTCGTTCTTCTACTTGGTCACAAAAAATCGTAACCCAGTTCCGAACAGTCTTGTATAGGCTATAATACAAAACATTAGGATATGGTTAATTTGAAATAAGCGTACATATTGTCTGTTAAGAATTTTGTTGTCAGTCAAGCGTCGATTGCAGTTACGTCAGCTTCGGTTCGAACGGGAGCACAGTACCCGCCGGCCGTCGAACCTCGTACTGTTGGCGAGATGCGAGTCGTCGCAGTCCCGCTTTGGGGCGATCGACAGGTAGCGTCCGGCGACTGAGGTTACGGCCTTTTCGGCAGTGATTAATTGTTGCAAAAGTTCGCGGCCATTACGGCCTCCCTGACTCACGCGCACAAGGTCGCTGACTGCGCCGCGCCGTCTTGTCAGTTCCGCTTGGCGTAATATTGGCTCCAAGATCAACGGGCTTTCCAATGAAAGGTTATTCAATAACATTTTGCAGAGGTCAGTCAACAATATGTAAATATAATTGTTTACTTGTTAATGAAGTTTCGATAAAGTTTATTACCGTGATTGGCTGTAACTTCGATGATCGCGTTTCCGAGCTCGTGTGAGTGAGATTCAAGAAACTGGACTCGCACCTGCCTCGCGAAAAATGATTAACACAGCAGTTCGAATAGAGAAGTATACATTAAAAAATCGGTGTAACGGACCTGACGTACTCCTTCTCATTACAAGTCCGCAACGTTTCAGTTCCTCTATGATGTTGCTAATTATACAGTGTGTCCACAGAAATCTTCCGTGTATAGAAACGGATTTATCGTCTCTTTCGGTAGTTGTATGTATATAAAAAAAGCTCGATTAAGGGATTTTGGTTCTTGCGAAAAGTAAGTAGATAGCTTAAGAGCGAGTTACTCATCACTATTGGTGGGCTGAGTCGCACAGGCAGTGTTGCCAACACATAACTTGTGTTCCCGTCAGTCTAACACCTGGAAATCCGTCAAAATTCGTCGAAATTAAAAATAATAAGGCTCACTCAATATAACTATATAAAAGTAAAAAGAAATTTTTAACACAACTTATCAATCTTGATTAAAATAATTATTCATCCACGTCATCTGCAGTTAATGTGCTCGGTTGTTCTACGCTCCCCCAAAAATTAAATAATTAAAAATGACAGCAGCTAAAAAGTCAAAAGATGATATAAATTGTAATTTCCGCCAGAAAATCCGTTACCCGTCAAAGGCATTTTTTTCCTGTCCGCTACATTGAAATTCCGTCAGTTTTGACGGAATTTCCGTCCAGTTGGCAACACTGCGCACAGGTCAAGCCTCACAGTCATAACATCTACAGTCGCGCTCAAACCTCCTGACGTTTCGCGAGCCCCAGTAACATGTGAGCGCGACACTCTCTGTCTCTGTCTCTCAGCGACGGTAGTTTTAAAATTGTGGAGCGCGACCCTTTTACCTGAGATTGGTTTGATAGGGAGATGCGGAAGGCTTAATAATAATAATAATAATAATAATAATAATAATAATAATAATAATAATAATAATAACAATAATCAGTGGCGATTCCTCGGGGGAGGGAAGGGAGGAACGTCCTCCTCATATTTTCATCTTCTTTTGAAAGTAAATACCAAATAAAATATGTACCTTGAAATTCAAGGAAGATTCGATCATTTTTAAGTTCACAGCTATAAGAAAACCTCGGTTGATCGAGTTTTAAACGATGCTCGCTCATGTGCTGCTAGAAAACTGTGAGAAAGATGCGAGATTGTTTGTGTGGAGGAAAGCCAATCCATTCCTCCTTTACTGCAGTTAACACATATAGACAACAGCGCACTAGCGGCCAGAGAAAGAAGCAGAGTTTTAAAGCGAGTAAATGAACGGAGAGGGAGGAGATCCTCCTCTGAATCAGCGCATGGGCGGGAAATAGAAACCGACTGGTCGTGCAGCAAGCTCGCTACCGCTGCCATCTAACGATCTTGCATTCAACCAGACTATAACACAACTAGGAGGAGGCACAAAACAGTTTTAACGCAACGCTATGAAAGACACCATATAAACTTTTTTTTAAAATTATAAATAAAAAAATTTATTCATTGCACTTTATATAGGCTACTATTCATTGTTTGAAAATTTCAAGGATATTTGAAAGGTAAAGTTGTGTTTATATAATACAAAGAGGAAGTAGTTCTACGTTAGTATCGCAGATCTTTTTGGCCCCTGAAATTCACTTCCGTTCATTGTGTACTAGACAGGGCAACAGCCAAGTTGTCAGTTTTGTACAAATATATTTGAAATTGAACGTAAGTAAGTACTCCAAACTACATTATTTTAACATAAAAAATTGGGCACCGGCAACTTTGAACAATAATGGTAGTATGACTTTACAAGAACTGATATTCTTCAAAAGCATGTGATACTGAACTTGTACAGTGTACATGTGGCAACACAGACCACGTGGGTGGGTGCAGTGTTCTCCCTTTCCTCAGATTATTTCCCATTCCCATTTCCGTGGTTCCGATTACGTGTTAGTTGCTATAGTCTCTTCCAACACGTGTGATGCTGTAGTGTGCTCGAAAAATGCTGCGAGGTGAATTTCCTTGTAATTTTTAATTTGTGCAATTATTCAACAATGAATGGAAGTGAAAACATTATATTTTATGGAAAATTTAGGAAACTCAGTTTACAAGAACAGATTATTGCTATACAGAAGGGAAGGCCAACCCCAACACTACCTGGTCTTACATGTGTGCATGTTGTCTAATTTGTAGCATGTTTCATTGAAGAAGGTGTCATTTCGTCCTGTTACCTTCTTTCCTCCTCTTAAGAAATACGCAGGAGCCGCCACTGATAATAATAACAACAAATGTCATCAGATTGCTTCGAATGAAATTAAAAGTCACAAACTATAGAAAAATTAGTTGAGTCAGATGTAAATAATCATACTCGCTGAGTTTATATCAGTTTTTGTAATAGTTTTACTTTTATTAGGTTTAATAAAGTTGTCGAAGGCGCAGTGTTATAAAATAAATTGAATGACAGGATTAATTTGAAATATTAATTTTCTGTACAGATGAATTGATATGGTCCTAAATAGCATTTTGTCCATGTTGTCAAAGCATGTTCTTGCAAAAATAGTGATTATTATATGCCTGCACATTTCATATATAATGCCTTTATAAAATACACCGTTTGTTGCTCTGAAGTTCCGTATAATACGCTATATTTGTGGAATATTTTCGATGTAATTTTCAGCAATGCATTGGCCAATTTTCCTGCTCTGTTTGTTGCTTCAGTACATTGAAGTGTGTCTGAATGTGATTACAATGAGTGTTATATGAAAAGCGCTTTCTGTGTTGGAAAAATTGTAAATCTTACGAAAGTATGATGGAAACAGTACTCAATCAGAAACAACTCTCTCATTTATTAGGAATCCCATCATCGACATTAATGGCGATAATAAAAAATCGCGACTCAATTACTGCAGCTGCGACGTCGGGAGGATGTAAGCGCAGGAAAGTGAAGTGTGGTAAACATGACTTGGAGAACTCGTATAAGGCAAACAACTTTAAATGACTTTTTTTCGAAAGAATTAAGTACTGTACATATTTTAAATGTCTTTGACGTACATTACAGTAATTACATAATGGAGTAATGCTGCCTAACCTTTCATGAAACATGTATTTCAATAAAGAAAAATACTAATAGATACTGTATATAAGTCAAAATTAGTATACCCGCCTTACACGCGGTCGGGGTTTTACTATATTAACCCATAAAATTGGAACCACTGGGAGCAGAAGTGTGATTTTTGTTTCTGTGTGTTCAGGAAATCTTAAA
Source organism: Periplaneta americana (assembly GCF_040183065.1). NCBI lineage: Eukaryota > Metazoa > Arthropoda > Insecta > Blattodea > Blattidae > Periplaneta > Periplaneta americana. The sequence goes on from NC_091126.1 coordinate 9,224,098, forward strand.
CATTCATCATATTATACTGGTTGTTCATTTCAAAGTGTGTCATGAAGTCACTGTTGTTGGGTCACAGATTTGAAGCTAGTTTCAGCTTATATGTCAGAGAAGTTGCCTATTATTTAAGGCGTTCTTCAATCTGAACTTGAGAACGTGTACGGTATAACTTGAACGTCGTAGCAACAGATGGCGGTCTGTACGGTCTGTGTGCTACCATAACCTCTTTCGAACTGTGTTTTGCGCCGGCAAGTCGTACGCAGGGTATTTGTTATCATCGATTGCGTACGGTAACATTCCACAACACAAATCAAATGCTCCGTGTCCATGTTGACCGTCGAAGTTAATGTCAACAAATACGTAAGTAATCGTCTTAACCCTCTCCCCATATCCCGACAGTACGTATTTCCAAACAGTTCACATTCCTGCCACTACCGGCGTTACCGTACGTATCGGTACGTACTCTTCAGAATGAACACCGTACTTGCTAGGCAACTTCTCTGCCTCATAGGTTATACATCTCTGCGGAAGTATAGGAAGATTGAATGTCTAGGCTCATCGGCTAGCCACACGACGGCATACAGCGAGCCATGACACACTTTGAACTGAACACCAGTATACATTCACGGTCCTTACAACATACCAGTTTTTCCGAGCGCACTTATTTGATCTCGAGAATTTCTAAGCGGCGAGTATGCGGCGAATCTGCGTGCGGATATGTTGCAACGCAGCACTGCCGCTATTGGCTATTGCCGATAAGCGGACACACCTGCAAAAGCCAGGAGAATTGAGCGCGACTATAACACTTCCTTCTTATCATGTCGCGGTACACTCCATATGACGAGTCCACTGCAAGAATGATGGATGTCACTTTCTTGTCGAAAATGAACCAAGACTGTCAATGCATAGCTTTAAGACATATAGAATATACATACAGAGTTATATGGCATTAACGCTGATAGTCATTGTCCAGTAATGATCGGAAAATCACAGTTAAGCTTTGAGCGCTAAGCATTTCAAACTTTCAATTGCTTCCCCTGCAAAATGTATTCCAAATGACATCCATCATTCTTACAGTGGACTCTTCATATTAAAAACACAATATTCTTCCACACGTCCCGATAAGCCTCGTTCACACTTTTCAAGTAACTTCAATTCAAGTCACGTGATTTCAGGTAACCTGAATTCAATTTACATTTCAGACTTATTTAAGTTATTTTGTTTTCAAGAAGAATAAAATGGCGTGGATGGAAGTTGTGCAATTAGGAATTTCTGTAGTAGAAAACCTCCGTGCCAGGGAAATGATAAATATTTTGAAGAAATGGAAGACGCGTTGTTCAGTATGGGTTAGGAATTAGATTAATAAGAGAAATACACGACCATTGACCATTGCAAATAGAATAAGTGAAATCTTGAAGCAGATTTCATAATTCTTAATTTAATGTAATAAAATATAAGCAGGTCTGATTTACCACAATTGAAAATGAATATCTTGAAGGTGTTACAGTTCCCAAAAAGAATCTATCAGGCACATTGAACTATGCGAATTTTGGCCGATAAATGTCATCCCTTCAAGCAACACTGTTTTTAACCCCTCCTATCTTCCTCACTTCTTCTCTATCTAGAGTTTAATGGCTTTTAATTGTCTTTCATATCTCATGTGTCCACGTTTGCAAAAGAATTTTAGGAAGACCAATGTGAAAAGAAAGTGTGAATCCTCAACAGGCCAGTGACGTCTTTTGAATGACAGATCGAAGAAGCATCGCTGATAACGACATAAATAATCGAAGTATTGCAAAATGCGTAAAATATGAGAAAATATGTGTATCTTGCTTTACACCGTTTATTAGAGCGAGTTGTGGCATGCTTCATTTGGAGAAGTATGGTTTTGTATTGTACTGTTCCAAGCAAGGCCGTCGAGGGAGGCGTTCAGGGTTACTAGCACAGCATGACTGCATTCGCACAAGAAGTGAACTTGGAATATATCGGCGAAGGATGCAGGTCAGAGTTCGTACATCCCGACACAAAACGACAGATCAGGGTCAGGTTTCGCGTTGTCGCGCTGTACGCAAGTGACTAGACTGCTGTAGGACTACTTGTCGACAACGTGTGGCGAAATTATTATTCTGAACTCTTCGTTGTCCTTTCTTTCAGTCTAATAAAAGTTCGCTTTTTGGCATAGTTTACTTTATTATCTTCGCTCTCTTTTCGGAGCGTCCTTTTTCTTGTAGGTCTACGTACAAGAACAGTGGATATGAATGAAACTAACGTCTAGAAATGTTATGTATTTATTTACACTGCAAGTGGGCAAGCACCCGGTGGCAGTGGTATACACAATATAAACGATACAAAATAAAATGATAAACAATACACAATAAAATTTACAATACACAATATACAATACAATTATACAATACACAATACAATTATATACATAATACAATAAGAATACACAATACAATTTAACACAATAAACATAAATAAAATACCTAATTTTACAATACAACCTACATATGTATAGGCCATACATAAGTTTCAATAGTCTTTCACTTTACTCTCATCTCATTCCCTGTAGTGGCACTTTGACGGATTTCACTGACACTTTAGGACACATCTCACTGACACTCTATAAGACATTTCACTGATACTATAGAACACATTTCATTGACGCTGTAAATTATCACTGATCGGAACTATTCACTGCACTGTAAAACCATAACTTCACTGACTCACCTCGCTTCACTGATACAACAGTTCAAATAAGGCAAATAATTACACCCTTAAACATACTTATAAACAGAACTACATTTAAGCTAAACATTTCTAGTCTAAGGCCCTCTTACACGCTATTTTTAAATAATTTACAATTCATAGCAAGGAAGTAACTCGTTAAGGCTAAATAAATACATGTCACCTTAAAAAATTAAATGTTAAATGTCACCTTAATTTTAATTTGCACTTTATACACAACTTTTAAAGTTATTCTTGAATCTCCTTAAGGAAGGACAGCCCTCAAAGACCGCTGCATTCCAATCATTTATAGTTATACAGTATTTAAAAATGAGAATTTACCTACATCCGTTTTCTGTTTCCTACATTTGATCTTAAAATCATGATCGTTCCTACCATAGTACGTTGACTTTATTAACCGAGCCGTTATGTCTACCCATGCTTTCTGACCTAGATGTGCTCTATACAATGATGTTATTCTAGTTTTCCTACGTCTGTTTTCCAAAGTTTCCTATTTAAGTTCTTTTATCGTATCGTTTCCATCTTCTCTTTTACCTTTAACAAATTTAGCTGCCCTATATTGGATTCTTTCTAAGGAATTTATCTGATATATTCTATAGGGATCCCAACATGTAGTTTCGTAGTGCTACAAAATACATTGTTTTTAGGATATTTCGAAGTATTTCTGAGATTAAACGTTTAAAATTAGTTTGTCTTAGGAATGCCTCTAGATAGTTTTAATTAAATTATTGTGTTATATTAATTGAAAGGGTCAGAAGCAAAGGGGTAGCCTACAAGTGACATTTCTAAGAACATGAGTTAGGTGCATCCAGAGAAAAGCTAAATCATCTAAAATTGAAATAAAAAATTTCACGGAATTTACGAAAGCTTAAGTACTTTCAACCACATTTTCTAAAAAATAACTTAAGTGCATTTATAGCCTACCCCTTTGCTTCTGACCCCCTCAATTCTGTTTTGTTTGAGAGGGTCTAATTAGATTTTAGTGTAGCCTAGTTCTGGTGTTTAGAACAGTGGCGTTCTGAAATGGAAGACCTGAATCGATAAAAATCCCAAGTCCATTGCAGTAAATTGTTCAGGAGAGCAAGAAAACTACATAGGCTTGCAATATAATAGTATTGAAATAAATATTTGTAGGATTAAACATACAGGTTGAGTCTGATTTGGGATATTCTTCTTTGCATTATGGTAGCCTGTGAAAAACACAACATATATGAGGTAAAAAATTAAATTCGGTAAATTATGGACTTGGGATATTTCAATTCATATCTTAAATTATGTTCTTGCATTAAATGTAGAACGTGAACTATGAACAACACGCGGCGTGTCCGTGTTGTAAGGGCCGGGCCGGGCCGGGCCGGGCCCGGGATAGATCCATATACATCGGCTCATATTGACCCATTGTGCACTTTCTATGCGATGATAATTCCAGTACGACAGGTGGTCTAGGTGCCATTCGTTAATGACAGGTTAGCCATCCTGCCTCAGCCCTGACAGAGCCAGGTACCACGTCCAGACGAGTACCAGATAAGTTCAAGAGGCTTGTTTGCTAAATACACTAATCATAACTTATTAAATAATAATACTAGAATAATAAAAATAATTTTATTAGTTGACTAAATTCTGTTTCATTAGCATTCTACACAACTCGTGGAATACGCACACTCATTCATTCATTTCATCCATAGTGTTCTACCCAAGGGCAGAACTTTCACTGCCGACCAAGTATTCTCCAGTCTTTCCTATTTTCTGCCTTGCTCTTTGTCTCCTCATATGATCCATTTATCTTAATGCCATATATCATCTGATATCTTCATCTGCCTCGAACTATAATAATAATAATAATAATAATAATAATAATAATAATAATAATAATAATAATAATAATAATAATTTATTTTAGCTGGCAGAGTTAAGGCCGTAAGGCCTTCTCTTCCACTCAACCAGCAAAAAGAGTATATACATATGCATGAACTTACATAGAATTCAACAATTTCATTTAGATTAGAGTTACATGTATACAAGAGTTATTTACGAATTAAACAACAAAATACTATGAACTATTAATTAAACACTGAAATAAACTGTGTAGCAGAATTAAGCTAAAATACATAGAATGTTGTTAATATATTTCAAATAATATTAGATAATAGAAAGAGATTATTATGAGACAATTTTGAAAGTACAGCACAATCAGGATGATGTCTAAAAGAAAGAAGTAACAATGTAGTCAGTGATAGTTTAAATCAATATGATTGGAGTGAAATGCTAATAAGGTTATCTTTTAAACTGTTCTTAAAGGTGTTTATTGTCTTGCAGCCCCTAATACTTTGTGACAAGAAATTCCATTGACGCGAGGTGGATATTGTAAAAGATGATGAATAACAAGATGTTCTATGAAGAGGTGTACTTAGCGTGCCACAGATAAGTGATCTGGTATTTACGTCGTGGTTAGAGTATAGATAAGAGAAACGAGACGAAATGTAATTTGGTGTTAAGGTGTGCAGAATTCGAAAGAGTAAAGACAAAGAATGTAAAGTTCTGCGTTCTTTAAGTCGGAGCCACGAAAGACTTGCGAAGGACAGTGATATGTGATCATATCGTCGGATGTTGCACTAACTGACGCACATATTCTGAGCTCGCTGTAACTTGACTGACAGTTCAGAACTTAGATCCCGTTCACCATTCCTTCCAGTGCATCCTTCAGAAGGCAGGTTCTTCTCAACCAGTGACCCAGCCAATTCCTTTTCTTCTTTCTGATCAGTTTCAACATCATTCTTTCCTTCACCCACACAGCTTCATTCCTTATTCTGTCTGTTCACTTCACACGCTCTATCCTTCTCCATATCCACATTTCAAATGCTTCTAGTCGCTTCTCTTCACTTCGTCGTAATGTCCATGTTTCTTCGCCGTAGAAATGCTATACTCCACACAAAGCACTTCACCAGTCTCCTCCTCGGTCAGTTTTTCTTGGGAAAGGTAAATGCGGTAGCTTCCCGTTGCTTTCAGCACACCACTCTCTTTTTCGCATCTTAAAAGATCTCTGGGGGCCCCAATACACACATCAGTAACCTGATTCTATACAGTATGTATGAGGTTAAGCGCGTGGTTTAGACTGGTTTCAGTGTGTTTATATCGTTTGTAGCCAGCATTAAAAAACGGCTTGAGGTTAAATCTCAGTTGTAAAAAATTAATTTCTGATTTGACTTCACAGTTAACAATTGAATAGTTAAGCGGAAAAACGTTACAAACGTCTAATTGAAGTTTTACAGGAACAGACAACGAAATACTTGCTCAGCATTGTAACATTTTCCCACAACTTCCTAGGTTCTATAGCCTAAATTGAAGGTTCCATTTTCATTTCCAACCAACAGAGTTCACTAAATATAAAACAAAACAGGTTACGTGCAACGCGATTATATTATTTATTTTTATTTTGGTTCGTTATTTAACAACGCTGTATCAACTACTGGGTTATTTAGCGTCGATGAGATTGGTGATAGCGAGATGATATTTGACGAGATGAGGCCGAGGATTCGCCATAGATTACCTTGCATTCAATTACGGTTGGGGAAAACTTCGGAAAGAACCCAACCAGGTAATCAGCCCAAGCGGGGATCGAAACCGCGCCCGAACGCAACTTCAGACCGGCAGGCAAGCGCCTTAACCGACTGAACCATGTCGGTGGCTGCGATTATATTAAAATATTGCAAGAGGAAATAAAATGTGTGCAACGTTTTTCTGCTCAGCTATTCAATTTAGTAACCGATAGGCATAATTCGTTATATCCATTTGAAATTGTATTCTGCTAGAGCGAAGAAACGTTTATAGTTTTTGTCAAAAAGATCTTTTCTTTTTCTTTTTTTAAATTAGGTAAAAATATATTTGCTTGTGTATTAACAAAACCTGTATAATATGGCATGATAAATATAATTTATATTTATTAAAATGAAGTAAATGTACTTAATTGGTTTTGCGACTGGACAAAGTATTTAGCTGATTTTGGAACTGAAGTGTTTGCCATTTTTATTTTCTGCAGAGATGCAAATACGTTTATGTCTTAGATTTAGGCTATGGAATCAAAAACGTAATTATATAGTTTGAAGAATTTTATGACCCATTAATATACACAAAATTGCGTACTACTGTATATCACCAAAACACCACTTCAGTTATCCATAGAAAAATAAACAGTACCCTTTTCTCTTTTTAGTCCGCTTTTTTAGTATAATGAAAAGAAAAAAATGAAACAGTATTGCTAGTGCAGACTTAACGATATTACTTTCACCTTCTGTCATCTCATTAATACCCTCATCAATCATTATTCTGAAAGTAAAAGTGGCAAATTAGCGAAAAATAATGAGAAAAGCTGGTTTTCGAAAGGCTATTACAATAATTTATCAACAGGTTGATACGAAACTAATAATATGCAGTTGTTGTCCAGTGTTGTCAACATATTTTCTCCTGCTCACGTATTTATCAATGACACATAATTTCATTTAAATGAAAATAAATTTCACTGATGTTTATAAAAAATAATGTAGCTATTTTTTAAACATGAAGTTCGAGGTTGCCATTTTGTCATAATGATTTAGCTCTAAATCTCCCTGTTGGATATAACTTCAGTTGCAATTGGCCACCGTAGGAATTTAACTTCTCTTGCAAATTGACCCACTTTTCTTCCTCGATTTTATGTGGTTTGTAACTGTTGTTGGATATTCAATTCGGAACCAAGTGCTAAAGGAATCCAGGGGGTACCAATTTTTTTTTATAGTTGCTTTTGCCAATAGCGTACTCATTACGATTGTTCAGCAAAATAGGCTTTGATGTAGGCCGCCTCTATTTAATAGGAGAGAGAGCAAACAGAGCAAATCGTAATATGTAGGCCTACCTATATTTGGGAGACATTTCATTGCAGGTTAGGGTTATAAATCCAGTGCAACCAGAGAAGTCATTGTTTCCGCCATTTGACAGTGCGTCTATTAAACAATCTACCATTTGTGTAAGGAAAATAAAATTTATTTAAATCAATTTCAAGCATATTACCAGTTCGGATATATTTGTCTGAAGCAGTAGTTGCTGAACTATTTAAGATAAGATTAATTTCTGCCTTAATCAAATACATGGATAAGAAATAGGCATTGTCAAAGATACATCTTCTTCTTCTTCTTCTTCTTCTTCTTCTTCCCTTCAAGTATTAGGCAAATGGCCTGTTACGATCTCACAGTTGAATTTTCAATCCAGCGCTTCTTTGGACGACCGAGAGATCTCTTCCCGTTTGGACGATAGTGGAGCATGACTTTTGGGATTCTATCTCTATGCATGCGATGCAGATGATTTATCCAGTTGTTCTGATAATGTTTTACGTGATTAATTACAGGTTCTAGTTGTAATTCTTCCATTACATCTTCATTGCTTTTGCGATCCCATTTCGTATATCCCGCTGTATATCTCATAAATTTCATTTCATTAGCCGTTATTCTGCTTTCGTCTTTCTTCCTCAATGTCCATGCCTCACTGCCGTAACAAAGTACAGGTCTCGCCAAGGTCTTGTAAAGGCGAATTAGAGTATGCCTTTGTACTAGGGAAGGTTCAAAGATACATAAAAATATTAGAATTTTATTTTTTAAAAATTTTAATGAGCGACCCACTTTTGGGCGAGAATATGCTTGCAATCCTCCACTACCGTACCGGTACTTAACCCCATTCGGAAAGTACAAAACCCTGTACAATTGAAAACAACGATAATTTTACTCAAAACCAGTGCATATCACACAACTTCTAACGTACCGGCACCTGCTGGAAGAGAAACCGGAATATGAAAGTCTATTTTCCAATTTGAGAATTCACAGTCAGGGCCTACTTGCATTGCATATCTCCATTCAGTATGAAGCAGAAGCGTGGAGTGATATTCTTTCTGTTCTTATTAGCTTGCTAAAATATCGGGAATTTTACTGTTAGACATTTCACTTTTTTCAAGTGAGGAGATGAGTGGGAGAAGGAAGATTTGTTTCTGAACAAATAAATCCCATTTTAATCGTTTTTAGGTCACCAAATGGTAGTTGTGACTTACTGCGGGGGTCGTACAAATTTATAATAGTTTATAGTGCATAATATACTGAATTTTGTGCACGCTATTTTGGAAGTGAATATAAAAACGATTTATTTTGACATACATTTAGGAGTTACAAGACGCGACAATTCTGACGAGATAATTTTAGTACTTTTATATCAAAATTCGCAATTCAATAGTCGAGGCTGAAATAGAATTTTCTGGACACTTCTTAAATATTAGGCTGAGAGTGAGCTTAAGGATCATGCTGACGAAGACACGCAGTGCTGGCGTATGAATTTCGTCAGGAACACAGATTTAACAGTTTTCTTGTTTAAATAAACTTCCGTTTTCATTGACTGGGTTTAGCTTATGGGATTTAGTATGATTCCTTCTACTTTCTAAGATAACAAATTTATAAATATTCTATTAATTATATGCCTCTTGTGTGACCAATGTAAGTTTTGTTGGAAAAATGTGATCCTTTGAGATTGGACAAATTGTAGAGTCATCTTTCGGATGCCAAAGTACTACTCAGTGGCGTGCTATCTTGGACATTTGACATTTCGAAGCAAATATAAGACACGAAAACCCCATTTGGAAGAAAAGCATACACTTGACCGGCGTAGGTCTACTTTACATCTAGTGGACAGGATTCTGCTACCAAGGACGCCGAGCTCCATTATGAAGACGGAGGAAAATCGTGCTGCTCTAGACTCCATGGAGATCACGAAATTATTCTATTTCTGTAAGTTTTTACACGATCCGACAAGACTTTCAATATTTTCCGTCGTGATTACCTTCGGAAATGTTCCCTGTGAACTTGTTTCGCCGAAGTGCGCGCTCAAGGGCGAAAGACAAGCACGGTTTTCCTTCACCGTAATCGACGTCACACAACCCAATAATAATTTGCATGAATCTATAAGTGAAACATATGTCTTCTCTTAAGTGACAACTAATAGTGCCAGGGTCAGCCAGGGGTGCGACATCGTCTCGAAGGGTGGGAGAAAAGCGTCACAATGTCATCAGGCTTGACGATGTCCCCAAAGTTCAAAATGCAAAACACGAAGAATTTGCTGATATCTAAAGACACTCATCCACATCCTTGATCATGTCAGTCATACAAGTATTTTTATGTCGATTAGTAGTACCACCCATTGTTAATGATCGCGAGTACTGATGTACGATAGTCGATAGTACTATCGATAGTTATAGCTTGAACTATCGAAACTATCGATAGTCAAATTGTTCCCAATACTATCGTTAGTTCTGGCAACTGTCGATAGTGTGGGAAGACCGTTCATAACATCATAAGGGTTTCAAACTGGAGCTGGGCAACACGATTCTTTTTCAGCGATTCCATCAGACATTACGAATCGTTTGTAACGATTCATTCACGGTTTGTTCAGAACTTATCTCAGTCTATGATTCCAAGTATTCTTTTGAATCTTAAACGAACGACTCTCACGATTCTTCACTTTTCAATCATGGGAAGAATAAAAACATTCTACATAATATCTCGCATAGATGGCAGAGTAGGCCCAGAAAGGATACATCCCTTTATAATGAGAGTTAGACATTGAATTCTCTCTTCCGATTGGCTGGAACCAGATTTCAGGACTCCCATTAATTTATAGAATTATGAAAATATAATTTATTGATTCTGGTTCACGTTAACACTTTGTTTTAAAAACTTAAAATTGTTTAACGACGCGTTAAAAGTGTTAAAATTAATAAAAAAAAGGTTATGTACCTTAGACAGACGGCTCGTTTCGACGCCGGTTCTGCTTCATCTAACTCGTATAACTAATAAAATTGGTATATTGCTAATAATATGGAATTCCAATTTTCTATTATAACCTCATTTGTATAACTATATAAAAATGGCATATTAGCTAGTAGTATTAAGCTCCAATTTTCTATTTAAACGTCACTTGTATAACTAATAAAAAGTAGCGTATTTTTCTAATAATGTGGAGCTGCAATTTCTTATTACAACGTCAGTTATTTGCACGCTAATAAAAATGACATAGGCCTATTTACTAATATTGTGGTGCTCCAATTTTCTATTATAACATCATTTTTTTACAGTTAAGGACCATTTTTGCAAAACTTGCTAACTGCAAAATTTGCAAAATTGAGATTTTGGTGGATTCGTTAACATAAGACAGGCCTCTACACGATGTTAAAGGCGTCTTAGTAAAATTGAATTATTTCTCTTCATTGTAGTGTGTCAAAGTGTGGTCGTTGCACATATAACCTACTTGTCTCCATTCAGTTTTTTGTCTCTCCTGTAAAATTTATTTTTTCCAGTTAGCAAGTCTTGCAAAAACGATCCTCAGTTAATAAAAAGTTGCGTATTTGCTAATAATGTGGAGCTGCAATTTTCTTTTATAACGTCACCTGTACAACTAATAAAAATAATAAATTTGCTAATTATGTGGAGCTCAAAGTTTCTATTAGGCCTATAACGTCATTATACAACTAAAAAGTTATGGAGTATTTGCTAATATTGTGGAGTTTCAAGTTTCTATTATAACGTCACTTGTACAACTAAAAAGTTATGGAGTATTTGCTAATATTGTGGAGTTTCAAGTTTCTATTATAACGTCACTTGTACAACTAAAAAATCATAGCGTATTTCCTAATATTGGTGCAGTTCCAAATTCATATTTTGACGTCACCTGTACAACTAATAAAATATTAGCAGATTTTCTAATAATGTGGAGCTCAAATCTTCTATTACGTCACTTGTATAACTAATAGAAAATAGCATATTTGCTAATAATATGAAGTTCCAATTTTCTGTTATAACGTCACCTGTAGAACTAATAAAATTGACATATTTGCTAATAATATGGAGCTCCAGTTATGTAATGGATATCAAATAAATTTAATACATAACCGGAACTTATTTTCTTAATAATTAAAAATTAATCATCACTAACTTACATGCCTTTGCGCAATTTCACTGAGGCTAGAATGAGACAAATGTAATGCCGGTGGTTGTTCGTTGAAGAGGTAAAGCCACGCTACTCTGAGGAAAATCTCGACACCTAAGTCAGATAAGTCGGGTTGGCGTGTGTGGGCCGCAGAAACACGTGCTGCAAGCCGGCCCACGCCGCACCTCGCCCGAGCAACAGTGTTACAACGTCAGTGTTTACAAAGGCTTCGCAATTCCTCAGCTTCGTTGGAGAACTAGACCCCCAGACCATTCCGTCCCTATCGTTTTCAGAACAATAAAACATTGAGAGATTCCAGGCGAGGCAATCTTTTGAGGAAATGCAGACAAGTACCACAGGCCGACTGGCGACACTTCGTACTTTTTCAGACACATTTTGTCTAAAAGTAACCTATATATGCTAGAAGCGATGTAATCCACAGTCCACCGAACAAACAGAGCATTTAGAGACATAATGCAATCGGGATAGGCCTATTTTGTGATATCTATGAGAGACAACACCCGGTACTATTTTCAGAGATATAACAAATTTCCAATTCCTTACCATTTTTCGTCCATTCCTCATTAATTGCATAACCGCGTAGGATTGGTCTGGGTGACATTTGTGAATCCGATGCTGACATATGGGCCATCCTGCCTCAGCCCTGAGAAAGCATGGTCCCATCCTCAGACAAGTACCTGATACCTCGCAGAGTGCGCGCTGAAATGATGATAATGGCGAGGGGAATCAGGGGAACTCCGAGAAAGACCCCTCGCGTCCGGTTTGTAAGTTCCAGGTCCTGGAGCCCCATACCTTCCTATACCGGCACCAGAATCTCGTACCACTCCAGCCTACGACGGAAGGTGGAGTTTATTGTCGGAATGATAGTGAGAAACGGGAGTGCCAAACGAAATATCCTATGAAACTTATGTTTTGTCAATCACAAATTCCATCACGACCTGGCCGGGGATCGAACTCAGTCCGCTTGGATGGGAGACCAACGCGCTAACGCTTGAGTCACAGACGCGGACCGTGTAGGAAGAGAAACTGACCTGAGCAAGGTCACGAGGTATGAACCTATAATCATTACCACCAACTGGATTGCATAGTTGAAATTATTAGAGGACTGATATAGAAAAGTTTGTGGCTTTTCTCTTACAAGCTTTATGTTATACGCCCAATTTACGGAAAGGCGAGAACATGGCTTCAACTACATCAGCAATGCATTCCTCAGCGTCGACTTCCTGTACGTTTGTTGCTGTTGCCAAGGATTAAGATTAAGATGAAGCCGGCGATGTGTTCAATGGCTACTATCCATCCTATAATGAAATGGAAATGAGAATAGAATTACTCTTTGACTTACGGACTGTTTAAGGTTGGAAGCTCATATCGTTACAAGATTCATAAAATAATATTTATGGTTTTGCGTTATGTGACTTGTCGATAATATAACTGCACAACACCAGGAAAGAGCACATCAATTCTTGTAGTTGTTAGATAAATGGCTTCAATGTCTGCAAAGTATATAAAACTTCTCAATTCTAGAGAGACTTGATACAGCCTTGTAGGCTTCATCTTCTTCTTCTTCTTCTTTGGCACTACGGCCCTTATAGTCTAGCCTTGGCCTCCCTTAGGATCTTGGTCCATTCCTGTCCAACCAGAGCCTTCTGCCTCCATCTTCTCACGCCTAGAGTCCTTAAATCTTCCTCCACTCCATCCAACCATCTTAGTTTCTGTCTGCCAATATTGCGCCTGCCTTCTGGTTTTGTGTTTAGAATCTTTTTTGGTATTCTCTGATCATTCATCCTGATAACATGTCCTAACCATTCCAACCTACGGGTGTAGGCTTCATACTTCTGTTTATTCTACAAGTTATTAAAGCCTACACAAATGTTGTTACTTCATTATTTTTAAATTGAGTCCTGGTTTCAGGCAGTATCTCTCCTGTTCGTTCATGGTCAACCACACTGTTGAAGATGTTGAACTGTTCAAGATGTCCACCTCCTGTCTGAATACAGGCCGCCGTTCGTCGTCTCATCGAGAACCGAACATGCTCCCAAATTTCTGGCATTGTTCTTAGTGTCTGACAGCCTTGCAGAATCCGCTTCGGGAAGTTCCATCATTATCCACAGGAATCGGATACACCAACGACTTTAAGTGCTACCACAGAAAGAAGTGCAATGGCTTGACATCTGGTGAAAGTGGAGGCCAAGCATATTCCAATTTCGATGAGACGACGAGCTGCTGTCTGTATTCAGGCAGGCGGAAATTTCAGTTCATCTAAGGAAATGTAAACAGAAAACTTCATAATAGTTCCAGAAAACAAACGTACTGGAGTACACTATGGTCATACTTGCAAGACCTTCTCAGAAACAAAGCATTTTCGGACCCATGTTGATATAACTTTTTATACATATGTGGAAACTGAATCTAAGTCCGAAGGTGAACTGGATGACATTCCAGAATCCGACGCTGACAGGTGGACCATCCTACCTCAGCCCCTGATAATGCCAGGTCACGTCCGTATACGAATAGCCTGATAAACCCCCGGGGTCAAGCCCTTTTTATATCCGCATCGGAAACCCGTACTACCCCAAGACTTTACCCTAGTATTTTTTCAACTCTCGGTATTGCAGATGGTAGCTGAAATGAGCGGAAGTTGGAGAGTATTGGTGGAATGATAGAGGAAAAGGGGAATACCCCGATAAACACCCTGTGCAACGTCTGTTTTGTATACCACAAATTCCGTCACGACCTGGCCAGGGATCAAACTCTAGCCTCCTGACACTAACACTGGAGTGACAGACACCGCCAGAGAACCAGTGTCCTGGTTGGTGATCTCCATTCATGATTATCATGCTGACCACTGCATTCCAGGTTGGGAGGGTTCAGATTTAATGGCGATAAATTTCTTACCGTGGCTTCCTCCGGAACTGAAATTAAATTGTGGGTTCCCTATCCATGACGAGGGCTCCAGGAAACATTAGTCTGCAATTTCTCTCTCACTTCTAATTTTAGAGGTAGTATAATGGATACATGTCAGCGACCAAAATGCACGTGGGCTTGCCCCACCCAAATCTGTTGTCCTTGCCATATATAAAATATCGTGTTTCGATTATCTTCCTATTTAAATAGACGAATGTAGTGGTTTCACATCATGCGTCATGTCGACCTGGTTGGCGAGTTGGTATAGCGCTGGCCTTCTATGCCCAAGGTTGCGGGTTCGATCCCGGGCCAGGTCGATGGCATTTAAGTGTGCTTAAATGCGACAGGCTCATGTCAGTAGATTTACTGGCATGTAAAAGAACTCCTGCGGGACAAAATTCCGGCACATCCGGCGACGCTGTTATAACCTCTGCAGTTGCGAGCGTCGTTAAATAAAACATAACATTCAACATCATGCGTCATCTGCACACAGAGGATGAATTATTTTTTTTTATCATTGATCGATTCAAAATGACTTATTTCGTGTAAAGTCATGCAAGTTTTTGCTTTTTTACTTGGTTACTTAACGACGCTGTATCAACTGCTGGTCTATTTACCGTCGATGGAATTCGTGATAGCGAGATGGTATTTGGAGAGATGAGGCCAAGGATTTGCCATAGATTACCTGGCATTCGCCTTTCGGTTGAGGAAAACCTCGGAATAAACCCAACTAGATAATTAGTCCAAGCGGGGATCAAAACCACGGACGAGCGCAACTCCGGATCAGCAGACAAACGCGCTACCGCCTGAGCTACGCCGGTGACTTTGTATGATGTCGTGTTCTAGAAAAATGAAATATTTCAGTTCATATTCAATTTGAAATATTTGGTTTTCTATACGACTGCGAAGTAGGCTACTGCCATTGCATGTCGTAGAAACACACAACAGTTCGTAACAAATGGCAGTAAGAACATATGTTGGGTTTAGTATAGGAGCAAGAAACAGGACTCGGGCTCCGAGGCTGTAGTCGGGCATTGGTTCAGTTCCCCTTGAGCTGATTACATAGTTGGGGTTTTACCGATGTTTTCCTCAACTGTAGAGATAATTCCAAGTAATTCCATGGAGAATATTGAGACTCCTATAGCAAAATAACGTTTCGCTATCACCAGTATTATAGATGTTCTTAGATAACTACATAATCGATTTAGTGAAATAAACGACTTAAGAATATACCTGGTGATTCAGTAAAAGCGCCCAGAAATTAAGCAGGGCATAAAGGATGCTCTACTGAACATTTCGAGATAGAGAACACTGAGTCTGCGAAGCCAGATAAGGCGATCAATTCAGATTCGCTGCAAATATGTGCGTAAGCATAGCAGGATACAAGACCATCTCATTGGGCCATATCTCCTACCTACCCGTCTGAATTCCCACATGTACTTGCTGTTCATAAAGAGAGTTCTGCCTGAATTGTTGGAGGACGTACCCGTTTCTGTTCCTTAGAGGATGTAGCTGTAGTAAGACGAAGCACCGCTTCACTTATATGTAGATGTCCACAACCATCTGGATGATACATATCCTGGTCGCTGGATTGGAAGGGGAGGCATTTTCGTACCATGCGAGGTCTCCCAACATGAATCCACTTGAATATTTCCTTTGGGGATATCTAAAATCACTTGTTTATAAGAACTCTGTAAACACGGAGATGGAATTAGTCTCTAGGATTGTAGCCGCCTGTGATGTTGAAAAACGCGATAGATATTTGAAAAGGTGCGGTAGAGTCTCCTATGTTGATTCCCTGCTTGCACTAAGGTTGGTGACCGTCAGTTGAGCAACTCTTATGAGGTATAATATGATACGTTGTTAACTCAGGTTTGTAAATGATATGGAAATAATTTTAAAATGTAAATAAGTATAAATGTAAATAATATAGAAATGGTAAGCGATACCGATATATATATATATATATATATATATATATATATATATATATATATATATATATATATATATATATGTTTAAGCCCATTGGCCCTATCTCTTAAGGGCAGAGGATGGTATTTTTTTTAACTTTTTTCCTATTTGGTGTAAAATATTAATTTTTTGTATGTAGAGAGCTCATAGCTGTGGAAACTCAACCAAATAAAAATAAAAAAAAATATTTGGGGGCCCAAATTTGAAAAAAAAAAATATTCAATACAGGATTGTACTAAAACCGATATATCTAAACCGTTTTTAAAGATAGATTCAAAGAGTTTTTTGCAATGTACTTGCAAAAGGATGTTCAACAAACTGCCTGTAACAGAATTTTGATATTAGTCCCTACGTTTGTAAAATAAACGATTAAAATTTAATAACAATTTTCTGCTTTCCTTTCTTGCAAACAAACGGACGTATTTTTAAAATGAAATCAATTAACAAAATTCTGTTACAGAGAAAAGTTTCCTAGTAGTCTAAAGAATGTGTGTTCTAAATTTCATGTTTGTATCTTTAATGGTTCAGAAATTATATCCATTTTTGTCTGGCAATGTAGCAAAAAAAAAAAAATGGAGTTATTGGAAACCGATAAAAGCGGGCGTGTGATTTAAAAATCCATAGCGCAGGAAGTTTAAAAATGACGTCTCAACATCCGATAAGGGCACAAATACCCACAAAATGTTATGCAATGCATTCCACGTATGTCAAAGGGTATTTTAAAGAAAACTTTTTTTTTTTTTGAAAATTTAATTTACCGGAAACAACGATAAAAGTGGGTGAGTGATTTAAAAATCCATAACGCAGGAAGTTTAAAAATGGCGACTCAACATCCGATAAGGGCACAAATACCAACAAAATGTTATGCTATGCATTCCACACATATCACAGAGTATTTTAAAGAATTTTTTTTTTGAAAATTTACTCATTTTTCACCAAAAAATACCATCCTCGCCCCTTAATTTGGCCTCCTAGTCCTCAAGTTCCCGTCTCGAAATGTTTAGAAGATCATCCATTTCCTATGTAACTTTTGCACGCTTACACTGGATAACCCTGTACACGACTGCTGCGCAGTATACTGAGGTAGAGCAGTTTTCTAATAGATTTCGTGCTATTTTACGTCTTACTATTTTTTCCCGCTTGGAATATAATCGAATGTTGACGCAATAGCAAGTTACAAGTGTAGTTAAGCAAATGATAGACTACGTAAATGCAAAGTGCAGTCAATCTCAATTGCTAGGTGAGGACGTAGAATTTCCTGTCTTGTTTTAAAAGACTCATCCAACAGTCCTTGAGCAGTCAGTTGCTGGCATTGTCTTGCATTGAATTCACTAGTTATGCAGGTGTTGGATTTCGAACGAAAGCTCTCCTCTTATCCTTGATCGCATGAAGCATAAAGAGCAAGGATTATGATGCTGCAATGTAACGATTTTGAGTTCTGGAAGAAGTGCGCGTTTTCATCATCCCTATAACGAAAATGCGGTTTTGAGTTTTCTGTTTGTACAGCAATCCTTCCCAACGGATTTTGATCATGTATCTAAGAGTCATGGATCTATATTAGCCTACTCACCCGGGAATTATGCAATGAAATGTAATACCTTACAGCAGTACGAGTATAATTAATATGGCTTTATTTGAATTAAATAAACCAGAAATTGCTGAAACTCGATATTTGCATATAACGTCACTTTTTGGCTTTTTTTTTTCAGTTTCGAAACACAGAATCTTGTTATTTAACTTAGCTTTCCTATGTCGTTTGTTATAAATAGTTTTT